>NC_059349.1:35891243-36196243 GCF_019703515.2 Myxocyprinus asiaticus
AGTGCAAATTCTAAGTGCAGTTTTCACAATTACCTATTTCTCAGGAAAATAGCAAATGAACATACAATACACCCACAATTTGGCAACATACACCCACAGGTAGGCAGCACAAACACTCACCCACACCCACTTGCGCTTTGCGCTGCCTACCTGTGGGTGTATGTGTGCAAATTGTGGGTGTATTGTATGTTAATTTGCTATTTTTCTGAGAAATAGGTAATTGCGATAAGACAATTCAGAGGCACATCTGTTTTCAGCGCAAAGTCCAAACTCAATTCCTGCATGTGCAGTTTGGAGATTCCACCAGCAGGTGGTGATAATGTTCATGTTCAATCTCTGAAAATATTGTGGAACATCAAATTATGTCCATGACAATCACTATTGTAGCCATTTTATGAAACAAATATTTATGAGATTTGTGTTAACTATCTATAGGTCATGGTTTATTTTTCAATTATTATTATTATTATGTTTATATTTACAATTGTATTTATGATCTAATTTCTATTGGTATTTTTTCCGCCTGTTGTTGTAAAGTGAAGATTAAGTCACTGCAAATGGGACTAGTGGAAGAAGTTGGAGAGAGTAAAATGTTTGGATTTGGTATGGTTTTTTGACCACTTTGTCATCTTCACTATATTTTTGTTTTGTTTGAAGTGTAATTTGAATATAGAAATATTTTTGGTTAAATTTTTTCGTGTTTCAATAAATTAAAGCTTCACTATGTAACTTTTGGCCCTCTAGCGGTTAAAAAATAAAACTGCATGTGTCTTGCGGAAGAGCATTATTTTGGCAACAAAGTAGGCAAAGTCGTGCTTCGGCTCTGCTCCTCTGCGCGGATGAATGTGGTTCCAGTCACCAATGTACACATGGATACAGGATATCTTATCAGAGCATAAATAACAAAAGAAAGGTAAAGACGGATATCTGAAAACATGTCATCTGAGCAGGTAAGCACCATATCTTATGCTTTTGTTTTGACTTATTGGAAGCATTGATGTTTTGAAATAAATGACATTACAAAAGTTAGGCAACATTTATTAACATTAAATATAACAACTGATAGTCTGATAAGGTCAGACTTTGTGAAATTTTTATAACTGCAGGATATTCTGGCCAAATAGACCACGGAGTAACTAATTTATAAACTTTCATTGTTACCAACCAGTGGTCAACATCATTTAAAGACTCACATGTCCTTGGCTAGCCTAGGACTAAAGGATTTATTTATATAAAGTATTGCCATTATAAAGAAAAATACACACGTGTGCTAGCAAGTGAAAAGTTCTTCACCGATTACAGTATAATTATTGTATTTACCTACACATACACAGATGTGTGTGTGATTACACAATTATACATAAACCATATCAATAAAATATCTTACCTGTTGAGTAAGAAAAAAGCCATCTCTGGGTCACTTTTAAATCCTTTCAGATCTCTGAGTTGTCACCACCTCTGAAAAGCCAAGCCGATGTTGATTCGGGTTTTATTACGGACTCTCTCACTTTCCATTTTTGCTTGTAGACTCTGCTCTGTTTGCCATTTGGAATGATCCATTGTCAATTTTTCTCATTCGTTGTGACAACAAACTTTCATGTTCACACTACTCCCACATCATACAAGCGCTACAGTAGCCGGAACTTATTTTCTCTGTGTACGGATATGACGCGAGAACGTAAGGGCGAATGACGTATGTTTGCGATTTCCTGCGAAATCCATCCCAAAAGTTCTAAAATATAAATCATTATTATAGGTTTATCAAAGTGTATTTGGGTCAAGTAAGTATCAGAAGACTACAACGGACAGTTCGGACTGCTGAGAGGATTATTGGTTGCCCCCTGCCCTCCCTTCAAGAACTATACACTTCCAGAGTGAGGGAAAAGGCTGGAAAAATCACTCTGGACCCCACTCACCCTGCCGACTACCTTTTTGAACTGTTGCCTTCTGGCCGACGCTACAGAGCTCTGAGCACCAGAACCATCAGGCACAAGAACAGTTTTTTCCCTCAGGCTATCCATCTCATGAACAGTTAAAATTGTCCCATTGAGCAATAATTATGTGCAATACACAGTTTAGTCTTTTTATATTTATCCAACACATCCTGCCTCTTCTGCTATAACATTCCCTTGCACTGTATATAACAGATTTGTATTTGCACTACATATATATATATATATATATATATATATATATATATATATATATATATATATATATATATATTAGTTTTATTATGTATTCTATATATACTTTATTTTCTATTCAATTTTTATTTTTATTCAATTTTTATTTATTTTTAATTTTTTTTTAAAATAAAAATACAGCAAAAAATTTTGCTGTATTGTATTGTTGTGCACTGGAAGTTCCTGTCACCAAGACAAATTCCTTGTTTGCGTAAGCATACTTGATAATAAAGCTGTTTCTGATTCTGATTCTGATTCTAAAGACATGGTTTGGAAGATGGATTTTTGTTGCACTCTCTCATTAATAACATTTTTGTTACATATTGTAACTTTAAATTCATTTTTCAAAATCAACTGGTAGAAGTGAAGTGTGTTCCAATCACTGTTAATACTAGCCTTGATTTGTGTCAGTAGATGAAAATGATAAATAATACTTACATTCTCCATAAATTAATCAAAATCCTGATGAGAACCATATTTTCCATGCCTATAAAAGGAGCGTGTCACATTCAATAAGAATGCAGTTAATGCACAAAATAATTTAAGTTCATATTTCTCTTCTTCTAATTCATTGCATACAGTTAATATACACTACCAACTTCTTCTGAATGTGCTGTCTTTGTTTATATCACTGATGCTTAATAGGGAATGGACTATATTATATGATGCAGGCCATGCCAGAGAAGAACCTCAGAAATAAATTTCACTCGACCCAGCCCATTAGCACTTTGTGCATGAAATCTCGGCAAACCCATTTGAGCATAGACACCGCATGCTTGCACAAAAAATACCAAAACTTCCTGGCCATGCCCATTGACTTTGCATGTATGGCATCGTGCTGCACTTAGCACGCTTTAAATAGGGCCTTAAATAATGTGAAAATTAGAAGTTGATTGTTGAGATTTGCACTCAAAGACTATTGTCATAAACCAATATTCTGAGTTTGTTGAAAACAAATTGACATTCAGAGAAAAACAATGAAATACACTTTACATCCAGTCACATGTACTTGTGAATTTTAATTCAGTTTCACAGTACAAATGTGGGTTATAACCTCTCAATTGATGCTGCCATTTCAAATCTTCGCTCCTTATCTTTTGCAACACTTTTACTGCCATAGTTTGTGTGCTGTTTCAGCAGAATCTTCTGCAGTGCTTCATCTTTTTCTCCAGCTAATTGGTTAAGAGTTAACACCTTGTACAGGCACAAGAGTGTAAGGAAGTCTCTAATTTCAGCAAACATCTGGCCTATTTTACAGCAAGGCTGGAAGGACACCTGCCAGTAAATAAATCACCCGTCCTGCAGAGCATGGCGTTTTTAGTTAATCATCTTTTAGCAGAAGTGTACTGTGAGGTAGACATTTCCTGAAACAAATACAGTCTAAGGGGGACAACTAGAACAAGGCTATAAGTATAATTTCATATAAGTACATGATCTACTGAACATGAAAGATCAGCCTATGCTAATGTCCTAAGATTTTCATTTCCAAGAGAGATGAGTTATATACATGGGGATTATTTTGACTTCTAAATCTAACAAGATCTTTAACTTGCCAACAGTGCTTGTGCATCATATTTCAATGAGTGCTATTATTTAAAACTATTGTTTGTCCCATAATAAAGCACTGCGTGCGACCTACTGTTTGAAGATAATTTTGTGTTCCATTTCTAACTCGGTGGAAAACATTTTGAAGCTGTAATTGTAGAATGAATTGGGGAGAAAGCTGTGTGTTTGGTTAAAATGTTTCCAGATTATTCTTTGACATCTTTTTAAAGAAAATTGTGAGGTAACGCTTGTGTATGTGAGCGTTTATCTGTATGCACGTGCATGAATATGGTATAGAAGTGTAGTAATTTGTAGGTTATGTTGCGTGTATGTGCAAGAATGTGTCTCGCGATAACCTCTGAAAAGCTTGTAGTTGTTTGGCATTTTATGAGAATCAGCATAAATGTGAACATGCTGTTCTTTTATATTAGACCATTGTACTGAAGATTTTGAGTATGATTTGTTCTTAGAAAAGAAGCTTATGTCTAAACCCTGTTTCACACTATTTAAAATTCAAGGACATTTTATTAAGCATAAAAACAATATGCTGGATGTACAAAAGGTTTTAAATCCCTGAGTGATAGCTGCTTGGCCTTAATTTGGCATGTCAACTACAGCATGCAGCCTTCTGGAAAACAAATGGAAATATTGTTTCCATTTTCCATTTCTAAATCTAAATTTAGTTTCCATGGGTTTTGCAAGGGTTGAAGTCGCTGCAAATGCATACCAATACATTACAAAGACAATGGTGAAGAAATTCACAACATAGATTTCTAGATTTCATAAACAAGCTCTTATTTTCGAAGATAGAGTTCATGGTATCCAGTTCCAGTAAAAACTGTAATAAAAAAATACAAATAAAAAAAATAAAAAACAATGAAAAAACAAAAACAAAAAAAGAGACAAATTTCCCTCAATACAGACATCTGTTATAACAGCATGATATAATATCTGGTTTTTGGACCTCATAACTGCAGATCATGATTATTGCAGTGCAGTTTTCTTCCACTAACATGAATAACAGCACACACAGTTTGAGTTTTGTTTCGCAATGTACAGGATAAAACAACTAGTTTAAATCATTATTATAAAGTCATATATAATATAAAATATTAATGAATAGATTTGCAGAACAATACATTTGACAATGTCTGATAGCTTGATTTTGATCCTTAAAGAGATAGTTCACCAAAAATATGAAAATTCTCTCATCATTTTCTCGCCCTTATGTCATCCTAGATGTGTATGACTTTCTTTCTTCTGCTGAACACAAACAAATATTTTTTAGAAGAATATTTCACCTCTGTAGGTCCTCACAATGCAAGTGAATGGGTACCAAAATGTTGAAGCTCCAAAATGTACACAAACATGGCATAAAAGCAATCCATCAGACTTCAGTGGTTAAATCTATACCTTTAGAAGCTAAATGTTAAGTGTGGGTGAGAAACAGATCAATATTTAAATCTGTCTTTACCATATATTCTCCTCCTTGCCAAGTAGGTGGTGATATGCACAGAGAATGTGAATCGCCAAAAATAAAAGAAGAATGTGAAAGTGAAAGTTGAGATTTAGGGTAAACAATTATTTAAATATTGATCTGTTTCTCACCCACAACTATCATATCGCTTCTGAAGACATGGATTTAACTACTGGAGTCTTATAAATTACTTTTATGTGGCCTTCATGTCGTTTTGGAGCTTCAAAATTTTGGTACCCATTCACTTGCATTGTGTGGGTGAGAAAATTATGAGAGAATTTTCATTTTTGGATGAAGTATCCCTTTAAGCAGTAAAAGAATAACTAAGAGTGAATGTTGCATTTGATGTTCATTTGAATGCTATTAGATCATTGTGGTGTTTATCCCTAAACATGTAAGCAATTGCTATAATAGACACTTTGGTCTATTCAGAATAACATTCTGGACAATTTTGTCATTTTGCACGTTTTTTAAAAGATGGGATTGTAGCTTATGGAGATATTCCAGTCATCTTTGTGCACATTTGCCTGCTGGCATTGCTGCTGATGCCAGCAAAGGGACAAGAGTTTGTGTCATGTCTGGTTAGATTCCTCAAATGCAGAGATAAAAGGTGCTCCCATTCCTCAGCTGAAATTGGAATCTAGCATCATTCACCCATAAAATGAGAACAAATAGAGAGGCTGTGGCATCAAAAATTATGAGATCAATAATAATGATATAATTATCACCTTACAATAAGGTCTAATACATTAACATTAGTTAATGCATTAGATATTGTGAACTAACAATGTAAAATAATCTTTAGAGCATTTATTAATCTCAGTTATTTTTATTTTTTATTTATTTTTTATTTTTTTTCTCGAGAATATAGCCTACTTTTGCTCATTGTTAGTTCATGTTAGTTCATAATGCTAAATTACTAATGTGGACATAAACAACCTTATTCTAACATGTCACCATTATCTTGATTAGGCAAATTATATAATCTCAATCATCACTCTCTAAACACAGAGCACAGTCTCTTTTCAGAATGTTTAAATAAGGGAGACAGACAAATCAAAGGAATAATGTCACCATGCTATTTTCACAGTTCACTATGCCCCAGGCCTGATATTACCTTTAGTTATGTGTAAACCACAGACAGTAATAGCTCATTGAGTGTTACAAAAAGGTTGCTAAAAAAGAAAAGGATTTCACGGCCATGGGATCTCAAGTGTAGTGATACCCCTCTCCCCCCCACCACCCTCAAAGTTCAATTATTTAGCAGGTCAAAGCTGAAATGAGTATTGTGCCCTTTCATCACAAAAGTGCTTCACACTTTGCTAAAGCCTTGCTACAGTGCTGGAATAAGCTCAAGATTACACAGGGAGATCATTCTTTGGGGCAGACTGCACTGCTTCATTCATTCCTGCTTTTTTTTTTTTTTTTTTTTTTTTTTTCAGGCTTGCAGCTGCTGTTTGTTTCAAAAGATGCTCTTGGCTTCTGTCTTCTTTGCTTCAAAGTTCTGCTGTTCTTCAGTGGTCAGTAGACTGTAAGATATTCAACTGAGATTCTTCTCCTATTGACTCTCGTGTTTTGCATTTATATCTACGAATGTGTTTAACATTTTAGGTAATGTTCATGCCAGTGTTTATGGCATTAAGTATCCTTCAGAGTGCATGATAAAAACATTATGTATATGGATCATTGACAGATAAGGTTGTCAGAGGTGATAGAACATCTTTAACAATCTAGTTTAAAACACATGTGTCAAGTTTGTAGAAATGTAATCTTTGTGTCCATGTTGGTTTTATACATTTTGAACAAAAAAAAAAAAAAAACATTTATAACATTTAACAAAATATTTAATGACTTTAAAATTTCAAGTAGTCTAACCGTCAAGTAAAAGGTATTAAGATGTTTTCAAAAAAGTTTTCAGTTATATTATTTAAGACAAATATATATATATATATATATATATATATATATATATATATATATATATATATATATATATATATATATATACAGTACCTTAGAAAATTATGTTTGAAAAGTTTTTTTTTTTAAATTAATGATTAAAGGAATATTAAATACAACTTATGCTTCATTGACAGCTTTTGTGGAATAATGTTGGCGTAGTGGACTAAAGCACTGAACTGGTAAGCAAAAGATTGTTGGTTCAATCCTCACAACCATCACCATTGTGTCCTTGAGCAAGGCACTTAACTCCAGGTTGCTCCAGGGGGATTGTCCCTGTAATAAGGGCACTGTATGTCACTTTGGATAAAAGCGTCTGCCAAATGCATAAATGTAAATGAGTACCAAAACATATTAATTTCGACTCGTCGAAGTGACAGTGAGGCATTTACCACGGAAGTGAATGGGGCCAATCCGTAAATGTTAAAACGCTGTTTCAAAAGTATAGCCATAAGTTAGGCTACACATACACAAATATATACACAGCATTATTACCGTACTGTATATACAGTATGTGTATTTATGTATTTTACAAATATCAATAAGTTTTCTTAGGGTTACTCCATTTTACCTGCACAAAATGTGCCTTTTTTTAACAAAAATGTTATATATATATATATATATATATATATATATATATATATATATATATATAGATAGATAGATAGATAGATAGAGAGATAGATAGATAGAGAGATAGACACATATATATATATATATATATATATATATATATATATATATATATATATATATATATATATATAATTTATTTATTTATTTTTATTTTTATTTTTTGCAATTGAAAACATGATACATCATAGTAGAGGTCTATTCAAGTAATTATTTGGTGTGAATTGCATTTTAATGCATTTCTGAATAGATCCGGACAAAAATTTAAGTTTGAAAATAGAGGAAAAACAGGGAGTGGGTAATTTACATGTAACCTATGAAAAGCACCATAATTTCGATAGCACGTCAACATCAGCTGGACAAAGTAAAAATAACTCCGCCTGACCTGTTTTAAAACGTTAATCGGACCATTATACAGTATGTTGCTTTTGCTAATGGGTGCCCATTGCAACAAGCAAAATCGTTGTAACTGGCTTGAGGTGAGGAAGTCCAATAACGGGCTCTGATGCTGCGCTGTTCCGCCTCTCGCGCTGTCTGTCACCACTAAGCCAGTCGTGTTATGATGCCAACACGATTATTTAGCCTTTGTATGGAGAATATCTGAGTCTTAAAACCTGCATTTATCAATTATTTTCTCGCAAACAGCAAGTCCAGAGGTTCGTGCGTTGCAAACCCATTCCTCGCTCATCATCCTCCAGCTCCCAGTTACTGCAGCAGCCTGGAAACGCAGAGCCAAAGCCGCCGCACAGTCGCCAGCAAGATGCTACCACCTCACTCCGGTCTGCTTACCGGCATTTTGTGGCTCGTCGTCCTCAGTTTCGCTGTTGTGCGATGCCTGAACGGCGAAGAAGATCAGTCGCAAGACATGGAGTGCAAAATGAAAAGTGTGACGGTGTCAGCTTTGCCGTTTTTGCGAGAGAACGACCTGAGCATCATGCACAGCCCGTCGGCCTCCGAGCCTAAGCTGCTGTTCTCCGTCAGGAATGATTTTCCCGGCGAGATAGTCGTTGTTGACGACCTGGAAAACACCGAGCTCCCGTACTTTGTGCTCGGTAAGTGCTGTATTTGCTAATTTGTTTAAGATATATGCTATTCATTGTTGTGACACCAGTTGTTTATTAAAAGAAACAACAGTCGCAGGCCTACTCCACAAACACTAATAGGTCAATTATGTACTGTAAATGTTCTTTGTCTGGAATTGCTATGCGGTGAAGCTGCGGATATGTGCTATTTGCACTAAAGGACGCATGGCGCTCTTTCAGCAGACAGAGAGGCAGACAAACAGAGGTGTTAAATGATGAATGTGTCAAAATATGCAGCTGTGCGCCCGTAGAGATTCAGCGTTTGATTGACACCAAGAGCGCTCATATTAAAGAGAGTAAAGCTCAAAGCGCTCATGATCGCTCAAACAGTCTCTATCGCTCAACACAACGTCTGACTGTCACGACTCAAGTTACATCGCGTGTACTCAGATTTGTATTCGCATGTTTATTTGTTGTTTAATTCGTTTTTATACCCGTTAGCAGCCTCTTTATCCTCTTCCTGCTCACAGTGCAACGGGCAGAATAACTACCGTAATGACTCTAGAAAACGGGTATCTTAAAATTCATGCACATGTAATTCTTTCACATTTTTAAAAACAAAACGGAATATTCATGTGAATTACATAATGTCTGAAAGTTTAAATTCGTGAATGCTTAGAATTGCCAACAGCTCACCCTCCAAAGGCTGAGCAAGTGCTCATTCATTCAAGGAGCAGTGTATGTGTGATTCCCTGTGTGCTGCAAAAAGATCGGCCCTAAATCTAGGCACGATCGGCCGATCACGGATTTAAAACGAATATAGGCCGATTTCGATTTGTGCGCCCCTATTACAAAGTGTATCAAGATTGAAAAAAATAAATGTATTTTTATTGAATATTGATGGAGCAACATAATTTGTGTGAAAAGAAATAATGGAAGATTTTTATTGTTTTTAAAAAATTTTTTCTTAAAGGTGGCAAGGTGGGTTTACCCCACACCTGGTTAAAAGGCCCCCACACTTGTAGTAAAAGTCCCCCAGGGGGTTTATATTCAGTTAAGGTTAAGATTACTTTATTGTCTATTGTCTAGTTATAGGGCAACATTTGTCAACTAATGCATTAGACAGCAAGATGCTTTTTTGAGGAACAAATTAAGATAATGCTTACTCAAAATAACCACTTTAGAAAAGTGTTAACCATTTTCTGTTAATTTAAGTCCCATTTGGCATTTTATTATATCTTAAGTATTCTATAAACAATTGAATCTCCATTGTGATTGGATCAGTCAATGTGAGCCCACTTTAAACATTTTTCATATCAAATATATTCTCCCCACATGTGCGATTATGGGGGCCTGTATCCCCTGCAATGTTTATTTATTTATTTTATTTTTATTTTTTTTACTCCAAATAATGTTTTCACTTATTGGACAGTTATTGAAAACGTTTTTATTTAATAACCTTGAACAAAATTGAAAAAGACAATAAGTATTTTGTCTAAAAATAAATGTAATAATTTCAGGGATTTTCATTAGATACATAAATTTGCAACAATTAAAAAATGATTAAATATTACATCAAATTACCTCAAAACCAATCTTTAGACATTGCATGCAAGGATCTCATGGATCAGGAATATTTTGCAGTCCCTAGTGACAAACAGGTGTTCAGGAAAGTACTGTGGTTGTTTTTGTTGCTATGTAGTTTTTTTCAGAGAAAATCAAATCATATGTGCCTCTAGCCCCATTGTACACTACTTTGCTATTGATTTGACTGAAATTTAAAGAATATACAGTACATACTTTCTAAACATTTAGCCACAAGTAGCTTCAGTAGTTTGTATGAATAGAGTTTGTGAGAGGCTGCAAATGGCCGCTGTCCTTGGTGCTGATATTTCAGTGAACACTACTTGCATGTCTGCCACTCACTCTGAGGTGCAAAAAGAAGCAACTTGAAGAAGTGGACAGTTGTATAAGTCATTTCCAGGTAATCAATATGGACAGCAGATGTGTTGTGTAGTGGTATGTGGCTGTCATAGATAGGGTTTGACAGATGTACTTGGGTTGACTGTTTATTTGGCACTGCCAAAGTATTGTCAAAGATGTCACATTGTCTTTCACTTTAGGGGTGTCTGGAAAAAATGTTAGACAGTAAGTTGACATTATGAAAAAGGCACACTTGGCAGAGAAACAATAAGTGCTTGCTCTTTATTTACATTAAGGCTGGTGTTCAGCATTGTTTTTTTAATTGTCAGGGGGTATTTTATTGATTATGGGTATTGATCCCCCAAAAAGTAGGGGAGACAAACCTTTCTAAATATGCCTCCAAGTTATAATGGTTGCTGCACTGCTGAGTTTATTTGTGCATATGAAAGAAAATCACATTGTACAGTATTTATACTGTTTGCTTATTATGTGATTTAATTCAGACTTTCATACAAATTACTTTACAAAAATTTGAATAAAATGTTATACATAGAGTTGCACAGAGTTTCATCTGAGTACCATAATATTTTTGAATGCAGGAGGAACTGCATATTTATAAACAGAAATCCTCAGAGTCTAAAAAATTGTGTCAGCATGCAGAGCTAACCAGAATTTCATTTTGTTAACAATGTTTGGGTATGACTCATAGCATCAAGTTTTTAGTAGTCAGGATTTTAATACAGTACGTATACTGCAGAATTTAAATATGCTCAATGCTTTCGAGTCCCAAAAACACTCGAAAATAGCATGTGCAGGCTTTGCAGAAACATACAGGTCTTTATATAGTCCAAAATTGAATTTCTTAGGTTTATGGAAACTGGAAAAACTTTTTTCCACCTTTGTTTAATAGCAACTTTATTTTGGGAAAATATAAACTTTAACATCTAGTTCTTGAAGTTTCAGTTTCAATTTTGTCTGTTCACTTAAAAACTGATCATTCACAGTTTATTCAAATTAATCCTCATATACTAAGGTGAATGAGTGGGTTGCACTAAAACAATTCAGCCATGCAACAATGGTTTTATGTTTCATCTTGGGCTTAGTGGTTTGTAATTTCATTCAAAAAATTGCACTTCTCTTTATGAGATAGTCTCCTCTGGCCCTTCAGCCTCTGCCTCACACAATGGCTCTTTGTTTGCATAAGATTGATTGGACTGATCATGGGAAGTAATTTCAAGACTGTGTTATAAATGTTGCCTTAGGTGTTTGCACATCCCTTTGCTCTGTGGTCTTGTTTCCTGATTATAAATGCAGTCTTTACAGAGCAGCCACTAGTCTTTGAACAAGCTATTTTTAATTGGGTACATTAGGGTAATTGGTTCACAAATGCATGGACAAACGCATGCGTGTGCACAGACACGTGTTTTTTTTTTTTTTTTTTTTTTTTTTTCTGTATAATGGTGGGGACTTCCTTTGACTTCTATTGTTTGACATTTGTGCTCCATGGAAGAGAGAAAGTCATTTGGAACAACATGAGGGTGATTACATCTTCATTTTTGGGTGAACTAACAAAAAACACCCATTTAATTAGCTAAAGTAGCAGATGTTTGAAAGATCATGAGATTATCATTGATTAAGTTGTCTGACTATCCTGTAGCGGTGTGCTGAAGTAAAGTAAATACAATAAAATATAATGATCCATGTTTTTCTCTTCGCTCTCAGTGAAATCCAGGATTTAGAGCTGAGCTTTGCTGTGTGTTTGTCAGGAAGCTTCTAAGAGACAGCACAGGGAGATTGTGTGGCAATGAATGGTTTCCATGGCAACAGGAGCTGGAGCTTAGATTATGCCTTAAAGAGTGGTGACATTATGCTTCCACCTCGGAGAAAAACAGCAATTCTACCTCTAACTACATCTGGAGAGAATGTAATGCAAATTCTGTTTTAGTTTACAAGTTTGCAAGCCCTTGGTGTTGAATCCCATCTCTGTCACAATTGATATCTGTTAATTTTTGTTTCAAACAAACAGCTTAATTGTCATTGCACAGTGTGATTACAGTTGTCTTAGGAAATTCCATTGTTATGACTGGATCATAACATTTGGAAAATGTAATTACTGTTTCAATTGGTGTTCCTTTACTTAGTATAATTGCATGGGATCCAATGTGGAAGTAATTAAAGGAAGAGTTCACCCCAAAATTACAATTCTGTCATCATTTACGAGGGAACTTGTGTTGTTTTTAGCACATGAACATGTGGAATAGATATAAAGTGTAAAGGACTAGAAATATTGATCTGTTTCTCACCCACACCTATCATATCACAACACAAGATATGGATTTAACCACTGGAGTCTTATGGATTACTTTATGCTGCTTTTATCTGCTTTTTGGACCTTCTGATTTCTGGCCACCATTCACTTGCACTGACAGGACAAACAGAGCTGAGATATTCTTTGTTTGTGTTCTGCAGAAGAAAGAAAGTCACACATCTGGGATGGTTTGAGGGTGAGTAAAGGACGAGATAATTTTCATTTTAGGGTGAACTATTCCTTTAAAAAAGTGCTATTCTGCTTTCTGACACAATGTCTTTAGTCTTTGGGTCCTCTTAGCCTGCCTCAACAACAGGAAGTTCATGCTTAGACTATGTGGAACATAGGAACAATGCTTAGGTTTCAGGAGAAAACTGCTCAAAATGGTCAACTTTAAACAACAATCTTTTAAAGAAATAAATCCAGGAGATGCAGCCCAGAATTTTGAGTTGTAACTGATGTTTTTATTGTTGCCATGCTGAATTATCCCTTGGATGAAACGATATTCGAATGGCTATGTATGAGAAAGCAAAGCAAACCCTGAGATATACACACAGGTACCGGACGTATTTATGCACGCTCACATTTTGCCGGCAGGGGTATTCACAGGACAAGCAAACAGAGTGAGCTAGAGTTTCTTTGAAGGAAACTGTGGTTGCATTAACAGGCTGTAATGTATGGCATCCCACGTGTTGCTTCCTGTGGATAGTTCTTTGAGCAAACAGGAAAAAAATAGATTGATCTGAACTCCAGTAACAAAGGGACAAAGAAAATGCCATGAACCTTCAAAAGCTATTAAAGGTTATTTCAGTGATGTAATGACAGATGTTGAAAGGTAACTAACCTGCAGGATACTTTTACCTTTCTATTTGATGCATGGGAAGTACTGTTTATGACCATGAAATTAATTTACTGTAGATACTATTTTGGTTGTTCATAATGCCACATTTAGCACCTGAGGCTACAATTATCATCATCTATAGAGGTTTTACATTCACTTCAGTGGTTTCAGTAGGTAAAAAGATGCACCAATTTAGCAGTCATTTGCAGCGCACCTCGGAGGGTAGATAATGATCTGAAACACTCAAGCCATGCAAACATTTTAAACTTATACTTGCATACAAATTGAACACAAGTAGGCCCAGATTCGTAGTTATAATTCTAGAAACATGACATAGCCAGGGAGCATGTGCATTATACACTGTACCACAGCTCTGACACATTTGGCTGTATTGTAAAGCAATAGGCCATGTGATTTTTATAAATTTAAGAAATTGTTAGGGTTAGGTTTATGGGTAGGGGGTGGGTGAGAGGCTCAAAAATATCTCAAATAGTTTATTGTTACCAAAATTAATGTCACTATACACTGATGAGCCAAAACATTATGACCACCTGCCTAATATGCTGTTGGTCCTCTGTGTGCTGCCAAAACAGCGCTGAGCCACCAAGGCATAGACTCTACAAGACCCCAGAAGGTGTCCTGTGGTATCTGGCACCAAGATATTAGCAGCAGATCCTTCAAGTCCTGTAAGTTGCAAGGCGGAGCCGCCGTGGATCGGACTTGTTGGTCCAGCACATTAGATGCTCAATCGGATTGAGAACTGGGGAATTTGTAGACCAGGGCAACACCTTGAACTCTTCATCTTGTTCCTCAAACCATTCCCAAACAATGTGTGCAGTGTGGCAGGGCGCATTATCCTGCTGAAAGAGGCCACTGCCAACTGGGAATACCATTGCAATGAAGGGGTGTACCTGGTCTGCAACAATGTTTAGGTAGGTGTCACGTGTCAAATTGGCATCCACATGAATGGCCGGACCCAGGATTTCCCAGCAGAACATTGCTCAGAGCATCACGCTCCCTCCATCAGCTTATCATCTTCCAACAGTGCATCCTGGAGCCATCACTTCCCCAGGCAAACGGCGCACACGTACATGGCCTTTCACGTGATGTAAAAGAAAATGAGACAAGGCGACCTTCTTCCACTGCTCCAAGATCCAGTTCCGATGACCGCCTGCCCATTGTGCAACACTGTATGTTGTGACACTGTAACACAACTCAATCAAAAGGAGGAGGCGAGAACCGGCTTAACAATATAAATAATAGTTTAATAATAAACTTAATTAAAAAGACACAAACACACACAGGTGTCGGACAGCTGTCCGTAACTGTCTCTCTCTGTCGCACTGCCGTCTTTGGTCGACTTTATCCCTCTCGGGCTTAATCAGCCTTATTAGGGGCCGGGTGTGCGGAATCACGACCCGGCCATGCCCTCTGCCCTGCCGCATTCCTCCCTCGTTCTCTCAGGCCGGGGAGCCCCCGGCATGACGTACATCCCTCCCCCTCTTTCCCTGGGGGGAGGCGTGCCCTTCCGGCCCCGTCTGCCGGCAGGTCATCCCCGCCTTCCTGTATCTGGGAGGGTAACAAGGGGAGGGAAACAACAATAACAAAAACACGGTACATACACACCGTAACGCAACTTAATGTAATAATAATAATATTTAAAAAGAGAGGGAAAGGCCAACACAGAGCAGCAGCGAGAGAGGAGAGAGAGAGAGAGAGAAAAAAAATTATTTACTCTCCGGTTCTCCGATACGTCGTAGCCTGGTCCTCAGCCACTCCTCCACCCTCTAGTGGACGACAGCCGCGCCTCCCCAGGCGGATCGGAGGCAGTCCTCCCGCCACGTTTCAAGGGCTGGTAGGGGTCTTCTCTGCCCCTGGCAGCGGCCCTGACCGTTCCAGGCAGTCGGTTAGGAGCCCCTCCTCCGCTCTCAGGCGGCCGGGCTCCTCCGTCCCTTGCTCTGTAGGGGTGGTTGGTAGTGGTGAGGACTCTACAATGGCGCACCCCTCCTCCTTCCCGGATTTCGGCACCAGTGTAACACATTCAATGGAATGGAGGAGGCAAGAACTGGCTTAACAATATAAATAATAGTTTAATGATAAACTTAATTAAAAAGACACAAACACACACAGGTGTCGGACAGCTGTCCGTAACTGTCTCTCTCTGTCGCACTGCCGTCTTTGGTCGACTTAATCAGCCTTATTAGGGGCCAGGTGTGCGGAATCATGACCCGGCCCCACCCTCCGCCCTGCCACAGACACATTCCTCCCATAACCATCATTAAAACTTTCTGTGACTTGTGCCACAGTAGACCTTCTGTTGGTTCGGACCAGATGGGATTGCCTTCATTGCCCACGCGTATTGAAGAGACTTGGGTGCCCAACACCCTGTCACCGTTTTGTGGTTTGTCCCTCCTCTGAAAACTGTCAGTAGGTACTCACAACTGCTGACCGGGAGCACCCCACAAGCTGCTCTGACCCAGTCACCTGGCCATAAAAATTTGGCCCTTGTCAAAGTAGCTCAGGTCTTTACTCCTGCCCATTTCTTCTGCATTCAACATGTTGCCTACGAGAACTGATTGTTCGCTTACCATCTAATCCACCCAGACCTTGACATGCGGCCTTGTTAGGAGATTATCAATGTTATTTGCTTCACCTGTGAGTGGTCATGATGTTTTGGCTCATCAGTGTATACGTTTAACATGTTTTTCATTGTTGAGAAGTGGTTGGGTATAGAGTGGTTGGGTATAGAGCCTCCTCTTAGGGGCTAAAAATATCTGTAAAATAGTAAATATTTAACTAAACTAATATACATAATTATTTTACATTTAAGCTGTGTATACGTAAAGAAACGTTTACAGTTTAGATGCTGTCAATATGTCCGTTTTGTAAGCCTTTCAGTGTCTATCCAAATGTACAGACATGTACATGTATATGTTACATACAAATACAGATAAATAATAGTGAGATCAATCTGACAGTGCTCTCACAGGTGTGGATTTATAGATGTTGTCCAACAGTTTCAAATGCAGCTCGTCCAATGAGAATTTAGAGTCTGAACTAACAGTTTTATAAAATAACACTAAACGTAACTTTTTATAAGGTTTTTCTTTTTGTTTTTTAGTTGTATGACATTGTTTGCGTGTGTCTAGGTGAATCTTGATTAACTGCCTTTGTTAAAAAGTTCATAGTGTCACAGTTTTTAAAGCCTCTAGCTAGTGGTAGCAGAAATCAGTTCCAGTAAAGTCCTTAGGCTAGGTGCCTTGCTGTTAGCGAACCATATCAGTTTAAAAAAAAGACTGACTGAAATACAAATGACTAATAGATGAATTCCCTGTCTTGCTAGGATCAAGAGATTGTTCAGTCTGTTTTAACACACCCATGTTTTTACTTCTGTTTCCTTTTAGAAAAATGTTTTTAAATCAACTGTGCTGCTTTTTTTTTTTTTTTTTTTTTTTATCTGTAAAGGTGAAAATGAAACCATTTTTCATTCTAGATTGGTCTCTGGATAGCCAATTCACTTTTTCATACAGTATGTGCACTTTGAACATCCTCAAATCAAAAATAGATGCAAGCTCTCTATTTGAGCAAACTCTTTATTTCAGCTCAAACTTTGGATTGGATGATTTTTTTGCCTCTTTTTGTAATAATTGAATGCCGAATGAAGGTACATCTACCAGCAATTTAGCGTCATTCAGAACAAAAGTAAAATGTTGAAATATGTATGAATCTTCAAGAACATACATATGTGATCCAAACCTCTGTTCTGCTGTATTGATCTCAAATGTCTAGGGTGGATTTGATGTGAAAAATGTTGTAGAGCATTGAAGAGGAGTAGAGTGACCCACACTGGATGAGGGGGATGTCTAATGGACACTCTCCCACCCCCACTCAATAGGTACTTGAGCTGAGTGCATTTTTTTATACTCATTTACAAGCCACAGTTCATCAACTTCTACATTTACTGCAATCTTCACTTGTCGACCTTGACATCTTTCCCATATTCACACAACTTTGAAGAAGTCATGAATGCCATTAAAGTCAAAAAATGGTGCATGCTTCCCAAATTTCTAATAAAGAAGATAATAAAGAAGAATGGGCTGCTTATGTTAGCCTGTTTGCATAAACTCAGACTAAAAGCTTACTAATGAATGAGTCCGGCTTGACTCAAACAAGAAAGTAAGACCTCATTATAAATGAAGCTTGAAATTGTAAAGATAGAAGAGTTTATTCTCGACTTTGTGGCTTTTCCCCTTATTTAATCATTTTCCGCTTATTTAATCATTCCCCTTATTTAATCATTTCCATTTTCCTCATTCCTCCTTTTCTTTAAATAAAAGCAAAAATCAAGGTTACAGTGAGGCACTTGAAAGTGAATGGGGCCAATTTGTGGAGGTTTTAACTTTACACAGAGAAGGATGTAAGGATTTTAGTGTTATCACACTAAAATATGTTAACACACTGTGGCAGACAAGCCTCTCGTTCATCGGTAAAGGAGGAAGAAGGAACCAGAATGACACTCAACAAGACTTTAATTACAACTTAAAACACTGAACTGGAACATAATAACATGACGACACACACACAGCTCTGTATGTGTCTCTCTCTCTCTCCAGCACTCCTGACTCCTCCTCTTATCTCTCTCCCGCTGATTGGGCCGCTCAGCGCCAGGCGCGCACACTCACAGCCCAGCCACGCCCTCCTCCTCGTCACATACCCCCACCGCCTGATTCAGGTCTGAGAAAGCTCCGGACTGACTTACTCCACCCCCCCCCACCCACTTCCTTCCTGGAGGAGAGTTGCTGCCACTTCGGCCATGTCGCCGGCTGGTTTTCCCCACCTCCTGGGTACCTGAGTAGGTCGAGGGGAAGGGAGGGGAGAGGAAAAGGGGGCGGGAGAGACAGCGAGAGAGAGGGAAAGAGAGAGAGAGAGAGAGAGAGAGAGAAAAAAAACTCTGGTTCCCGACCAAGCCGCCATTTGGTCCTCAGCCAGCTGGGTTTCGGTCCTCTGCGACGCCGGGCGATGGCACTGGACGTCGCCTTCTAGCGGATGGCAGCTAGCTTCTCTGCCTCCCGACAGATGTCAGCAGCTGCTCCACCTCCCGGCGGACAGCGGCAAGTCCTCCACTTCCTGGCGATCGGCAGCGTGCTCCCCTTACCCTGGCAGACGGCAGCAGGCTCCTCCGCTTTCGGGTGAACCGCTCCAGTACCACTGCATCAAACATCCTTGGCATCACGAAGCTCCATCAGCGGCGAGGGCTCTCTGACAGCACGTCTTCCTCCAGTCCTGGGTTTCGGCACCAGTGTGGTAGACAAGCCTCACGTTCGTCGGTAAAGGAGGAAGCAGGAACCGGACTGACACTCAATAAAACTTTAATTACAACTTAAAACACTGAACTGGAACATAATAACATGACAACACACACACACACAGCTCCCTGTGTGTCTCTTTCTCCAGCACTCCCGACTCCTCCTCTTATCTCTCTCCCATTGATTGGGCCGCTCAGCACCAGGTGCACACACTCACAGCCCGGCCACGCCCTCCTCCTCGTCACACACGCATGTTGTTTACATCTTGTGGCTGTACTTTTGAAACAGTGAGTAATTTAACGTTTATTAATATTTTAGTAATTTAATATTTTTTGTGGTTATCAACATTATTCCACAAATGCTGTCGATTGAGTATTAAACCCAGAATATTATTGGTTAACCCAAAAATTACAAATATTGTCATCATTTAATCACCCTCGTGTTGTTTCAAACCACTATGACTTTCTCCCTTCTCTGGAATACAAAAGGTGAATTTTTTAATAATATCTGTATAAATGAAAATAAACGATGACTGGATCTGTCAAGCTCCAAAATCACAACAAACCATCATAAACATGATCATATCAGCTATCTACTGCCCCATAATTTAAAAGCAAAAAGTCAATAATTACAATTTTCTATCTTGTTATTTTTTGGATTGTTCGTAACCTGCCAAAAGCAGTAGTTTAATTATTTGAAACATGTTCACACAAGATGGAGCTTCATGCATGGGCCCCTGGGGAAGTACAGTTATACATCCTTTTTTTATTAATCATTTCAACATTTGTACATGATGTGATGGCTGCCAATAATGCTTAAGTTCTATCTGTAATTGAATAGAGTGTCAAAGCTAAGCAGAAACATTTGAGTGACACTGGCTCTTGGCGCAATGGGAGTGACCCTATTTAATGCCAAACCAGGAACAGGGTGTCTTCTTTATGACTTTCCAACAGAACACCCATCTGTCTCTCTCTCCTTTTCTCAAATCCATCTATCCATCCATCCATCCATGAGGTTTGTGGCATAAAATGTTAAAGATTGCTATTTTATTTTATTTTTAAAAAGACCACTTTTGAGGCATGCTGGTCTATTGCCTAGTTTATGAGAACTGCTGGTACGCAATAATAATTCTTGGTCCTGTAAAAATCATAGTGCAGAATTGCCGATACTGCATACTGGTGAGTCTCGTCCCACTTCGAGCACTTAATACAGTATACAAACATTATAGTGGAATTGCAAGGTGAAACTTTTTTACCAGGGTACAATTGTATTGGATAATGAATGTGCTGCCAAGTATTCAGAGGAGAATTCAGACAGCTTAGCTCACAGTGTACCTTCACCTTAAATGCATTAGAGCAGCACATTATAATGACTGGATGGAATAAATTTGATAACTAGATATGTGAGCATAATAGCATTGGATAGGGCACATGCAAAGACTTATGTACTGTACCGAAGTGTAACATATTGATTCACATTCAATAATTGTACTGTTTATTACACAGATCTGCAATGGGTGTGGCCATTCCAGAAGTATGCTTTCAGATTGGATTTTGGTTTTCTTATACTGAAACACAAATTAAATGTCATAGTTTTAATGTTCCATTCCCAACATTCCCTCTGTTCTAGCCTTCACCAGTCTGTATTGAGCAAATAGAAACCCAATATGGTTGAAAAGAGCTTTGCCCTAGGTCAGAGTGAGATGGTAACATGCCTTCGGAGAATTCCTGCCACTGTCTGTCAGAAAGAGAGTTGGAATATTTGAGGTGAATGAATGCTCTTGAAGGTCAGGCTTTCAAGAGTTCATGAGATATAGTTTAGTTTGAAAGCACAGGCCCCTCCCTGCTCAATTCAGTCTGTTATTTGTGTTCAGAATATTAAATGACAGCCATCCTTTCTTTTGCTATCTGCATAACTGAACTGTTGATTTGCTGCTCTCCAGTATTACTCTGCAGAGTCTCACTAAATACTCATGTCCCTTACACAAAAGTCTACAATTAGATCAAGTTGATTTAGAAGACAGTTTTTCACAGCTGGTTGCAACATCAGAGCAGATTGGTGCAGATGTGATGCTACAATTATTGTAGATCTGACAAGATTTTATCATTTAAAAATTTTCAGATTCCTAGTTTGACTATGATGCAATGTCTTTTTTTCAAAGAGTGTGCCGCCTTGGGAGGTAATACATGTACTTCAATAAGACAGAGAAGACCTACTTGTATTACCTGAACAGTTGTTGTCAATGAAAGAAAATACTACTCCATAAAACCAGAGACAGTCATAGCAAAAGTGAATGGGAAAAGACTTCAGTATCACAACTGTATGAATGGACTGCCCACCTGTCAGTCAGAAGAGCCAATAACATTTTTGATAGTTGAACTAAATAAGCACAATTCTGAAAACCATTGTTGTCAGATGTTATTGCTTATTTGGCATGTGTTATTTAAAAGGGCACTCAGTAATTATTTTCCTCATATAAAACATTTTACATCTAAAGAAATGAATAGTAATTTTGAAATGTATGTATAACATCATGACCACTCATTATGAGATGAAGAGCTCAGTCTTATCAGTAACCTTATAAATGCTCTTTTGTTGTACATGGAGCAGGGACACCTCATGGGGGCAGCCATGTTAGCATCACATGACCAGCTGAATACTACTTGCTTTATCCCAGTAACTGCCCTGTTACTGGACACTTTCATTCATGGATTAAATGAATCCCGGCTTACTGTGCATTAGGGTTGTCACGGTGTAAGGGACAACACTGGTGGAAACATAATGAATGGAACTTCCAATATCAATACAATAGCCTAACGAATAGAATAGCCTTAAATAAAGAATAGTTGCCTAATGAAGAGTTTGCGACCCATGATAAAGGAACCTAAATAACACATTGAAAGCTGGTAGCGAATATAATGTGTTTGGTGGGTAACTGTAAGACGTCTCGGATTCTGAATGACACAACAAATGCTGTTAGACACACAGATGCGCTTGAAGAAACACACTTTATTATATTTTTAAGAACAGATGACAGAAAAGCTGTCTATGCTCATGCCTGACACACTGTTTATTCGGAGGCGTGCAGTCTCGTGAAACCCGTATGTAAAGGGTTCTCACTCTTTCTTTGTTTCAGTCTTCTCAAAAAACAAAAACAAAATAAATAAATTGCAATAATAGTATTGTCTATGAGAATGCTGCAAATTACCTCAGACATCACAGCTCACGAAGGTGCTTTGATTTCAGTTAACTTTATTTCCACAGAGCAATTCGTTGTGAGCGCAACTCTGCTTGGTCACTTTATATATAGCCTTTGATTAAATCATAAAATAATACAAAAACACATTTACCTCGAACTATGATTTATATTTCAGTGATTATTACCATCATTATAATTAGTATGTTTACATATATAATTGTTTTTAGATCTTAATTTGTATTAGTAATTTTCCACCGTTTTCACAGATGGATATTTGCGTGATGGTAAATGGAAAGGTGGTTATATGTTTTATTTATTTATTATTATTTTTTTTTACCACTTCTTTATTTTAAATGCCTTTTCATTTCTTTCGAATGAATTACCCCATAGTACCACCTAGCGTCCAACCAGTGATAATACTGCCGTTAGTCAGTTTGAACGTGAACACCGCACCGGTGTGAAAATTATGATACCGTGGCAAGTCTGCTGTGCATAGTGAATTTCTACAATGGCACTGGGAACTGAAAACTACTGTGTTTGAGATTTTGGTCTTTCCCTGTTCAGTTAAAAACTGTAGGAGCTATACTTTTATGCCTATTGTTGGAAATAGCTGACCGGAGGTGTTACCAAGATGGCCACCAAGTTTGGTTGTGTAATTTATAGCACAGCAGCACACTTTTAGCCTATAAAAAATCAAGGATAATTAGGAATATTATTGCTACCTGCAATTTTTTAGGTTATTATTTTAGGTTATTACTTCCTGTTTATTTCCGATTCAAATTATTCCATTTTCAATTTAAACCAATTTTAACTAGAAATGGTTAATGGCAAGAAGCAAAAGAACTGCTGACAAGACTGTCTTTGTCTTCTCGAAGTAAACAACACAAGAAGGACTTTATAATGTTGTTAAGTCTGTTTTTAACCTCACTCTGACCAGAAGTTAACTGAACGGACCTGACATTGAAGGGCACACATACTAGCCCTATGTGAACATCTGTTATTAAAAGGGAAGGAGAGACTGACATGTTATCATCAGGGGAAAGAACAGCCAGGTTAGGCTGAGCAACTCTGTCAATCCAGCGGTCGACTAATTGCCAGACGAAAGCTTGAACTGTATTGACTGTGGCCTTGACATGTAACCTTACATTTTAAACCCCTAAACCTTTAAATTAAAACGCCTTGCTCCAGTCAGTTTGGACAGGTTTAGATGCTTCAACCAAGCAGCTTTCAACTTCAGGCACTGACAAGAAAACTAAAAGACACACATCTTCCCTCTTGTTGACACAGAAAAACTGAGATCTCTTTAATTTCTAAATTGTTTCTCTTAGACAGCCATGAGGTTAAATGGAGACCAAATGGAGACTTTTGGCTAAGTATCATGCTTCTCATTTTTCTTGAAGTTGATACATAGATGAAACATAAATGAGAAATCCATCAAGTCTCTCAAGTTATGAAAGAGCAACCTCTGAGCAATAATAATTTCCTCTGGTTGCTCCAAAGTCTGGTTTTACAAAACATTACACATTTCCTGAGCTTAAGGGAATTTAAAGGCTTAAGTACTTGTTTGGCATGACCTCATCATGCTGATTTACTACACATACAATCAGTCTCTGTATTGCTTGAGGGAACCATGCATTTACATCCTGACTTCATGATACAAAGCCTTTTTTAAAGGCATTGATCTGTTGCTTTTGAGGAATCATAAGCCTGCAAGCATACATCCTTAGTGGGAAATGACATATTGTTAAATGCATCCACAAATATTCTATTGCATGGAATGTGATTATTTGTATAATCACAAATAAAACACACAAAAAAATAATAATCACAAAAAACAAAAACAAATTAAGTGTTGATTCACTTAAAGAGCAGCGGTGAATTTCTCTTTGGGTTCAGGAATAGTAAAATGGCTGAAAAAGCCATCTCCAACATGGAGTAAGTCAACTCCTTGTGGGTTTTAAATGCAAATCTGTTTTTTTTTTTTTTTTTTTTTTTTTCAATTCTGGTAAGCCACAGAACCACAAAACAAAATCTTTTCTTGATAGCAATGAGCCCAATGTTGGCCAAGTTTTTGTCCCAGCAATGATAAATATGGGCTTGCCAGCTACTGTGAGGGTCCACAATTCAACCTGGCCATTTTTGCTTAAAAGCATAATTAAATTTGATCAGTTTCAGACAGTTTGGGAAGAAACACAGCATTCTTCGATTAAGCTTATAGCCAGGGCATTATTTTTCAAATTTAAGGCAAGTATTTAATTATTCAAATGGTCAACAAAAAGCCATGTTTAAAGCTGAAGTGTGTAATTGTGTAAGTAGCGCCACCAAACGGAATTGGATAAAATAATGGTTGTTTTCAAACAGTTTTCCTGAACACTCCCTCCGTTTTCTATTTGTTGGACAAGCAGATAAACTCACGCCACTGGCTGAGCTAATGTTGCTGCGTCGGTTGGGTCGGGATGCTCTAGCACACAGAACAATGTTTAGATGTTTAGCATTCACAATTGTCAGTGAATTCAACCTACAAATGCCTTACTTATAATTGTCTCTGCATAATTAGCTGGGATAGGAGAAAGTATTTTTAACTTAGAAAAAAATCACACACTTCATCTTTAAAAAAATGGCCTCATAATTTGCCCCATCTTTTTTTCATGTAAGCACCTCTGGGCACCTTCTAGTTTCTCAGGAGCTGGAAAAATTGCTTATTCTGTACATATCCAGTCGCTTGACTTTGTTTTCTGTCTCTCACAATCCTTTGACAGACAGATCCTAGAGATATGTTAGCAAATTTACCACTAACTAAATTTTTTTAAGGTGTTTTGACCTGTCACTGTGAGTTGTAATGAATGCAAGTCAAGGTGGATGCTTCTGGCTGGCATCCTTACAGAAACGTTTCTTCACCCGATATTATATTTTCAGTGCCCTAGAATCGGATGAAATCCAAGCTGTGAATTTGTGTTTACATCAATGTGGTGAATTACTAGTTTCAGTCTTTTGTTTAAGGTTTCAGTTGGTTTACTGTAGGCTGTTTGTTTTTTTGTTTTTTTGCATTTGGATAATATTATGTGTTGTATATAATGCCATGTAACGTTAATATACTGTGGCCCCCTAACGTATTTTAACTTAATTATACTTAAGTTACAATTTAGGAATGCCTTTGCGTTACTGAGCACTTTATTAGGAACACTTGTACACCTACTTATTCATGTGATTATCTACTCAGCCTATCGTTTGGTAGCAGTGCAATGCATAAAATCATGCAGATATAGGTCAGGAGCTTTAATTGATTTTCACATCAACCATCAGAATGGGGAAAAATAATGTGATCTCAGGGATTTCGACCATGGCATGATTGTTGGTGCCAGACGGGCTGGTTTGAATATTTCTGTAACTGCTGAAATTTCTCCTAGAATTTTCACACACCACAGTCTCTAGAGTTTACTCAGAATGGTGCCAAAAACAAAAAACATCCAGTGAGTGGCAGTTCTGTGGATGGAAACACCTTGTTGATGAGAGAGGTCAACGGTGAATGGCCAGACTGGTTTGAGCCTTGAGGCAGATGGGCTACAACAGCAGAAGACTGTCACTTTATTAGGACCACAGTGTTCCTAATAAATTGTTTAGTGAGTGTATAATTAATTATTATATGGCTCTCTGGAATCCTCAATTCTTATTGGTCAATCGTGCCATCCAGCAGTCTTATATTTCTGAATAACGACAGCACATCCTGTGATAAAGTGATATTTCACTGGTCATTCAGGTATTGAGAGTCATCTTTGCTACTTCTTGTATCACTCTGCAATCTCTATAAGCTAATACAATGATTTCAACTCAATAATTTTCAAATCAATATTTAGGTCTGTTTATTGATTTATTTGGCAATAAGCTGGATAATGAGCAGTCAATACAATATAAACACCTTACAGAACTCAGACACAAACCGGTGGTGGAATTCAGCTGTTTCTAGAAATTCTGTGATATCTTTTGCCTCACAAAGTAATGTAATTTCGTCTCAAATAATTTTTTCATGTCTATTTAATAATTTATTTTGTTGGTAGCTCTGTAATAAGCGGAACAATGTACAGTCAGCTGGCCATTTTAAATACAGAATAAACCTATTTAGGATGATTGAAGACCCTTCTTCTCTAATTTGGGGTACTGACCACCCTGTCGGGTATATTTTGCGATAACAACCGACTGACTGTAGATTATCCTACATGTCAAACCACATGTGTTTTAAAGAAATATAGCACAAATACACTTTTCAGGCAAACCATTTGAAGTTTGTGTAAAGGGGTTACAAGGGAAAGGAGGAGGCGAGAACCGGCTTGACAATATAAATAAAGTTTAATGATAAACTTAAACAAAAACACACAAACATAAACACATACAGGGCAGCTGCCCATAGTTCTCTCCCTTTCTCTCTTGAACTGCCATCTCCGGTCACCTTTATCCCTCGCTCATCTCATCAGGCTGATTGGGGTCTGGGCGTGCCTCATTTCGGCCCTGCCCCACCCTCCTCCGTGCTACAGTTTGTTAGGTTTAAAATGATAAAACAAACCATTAATTGAGACTTACTCATTGTCAAACTTGAGTGGAATATGTGTTACACCTTAGGTTACACTGCTTGGACATCTGTGTGAACTTGAGGGAACAGACTGCATACACCCACTAAAAATCATCTGCAAAGTGAAGTTAGTTTTGAAAAAAGTTATTTACAGATGCCACCTTTTTTGATGTTTTGAGATCTAATACAATGAAATTCATACATTTAAAGTGTGGCTTAAAGGGTTAGTTCATTCAAAAATGAACATTCATCATTTACTCACCCTTATGACATCACAGATATGAATGATTTTATTTCTTCTACTGAACACAAACAAAGATTTTTTAGAAGAATATCTCAGCTCTGTAGGTCCATGCAATGCAAGTGAATGGTGATCAGGCTTTTGAAGCTCCAAAAAGCAGATATAGTCAGCATAAACATAATCCATCAGACTCCAGTGGTTTAATCAAAATCTTCTGAAGCGATCCAGTTGGTTTTATGTGAGAACACACACAATGAAACTCCTTTTTCACTGTACATTTTGACAGCAGTTTCCTTGGCGATCATAATTTTAAGCTCGATTACACGTCCTATAGTGCCATCTAGCGCTCTGTGCATGCATAAAGCCCTAGGAAGTGTAATTTGGCTTAAAAACATTATTGTGTCAAGAGACTGCAATGGCAAGATGTTCAGTGAAAAAGGAGTTACATTTGGGTATGTTCTCACCCAAAACCAACTGGATCGCTTCAGAAGAACACTGGAGTCTTAAGGGTTACCTTAATGCTGACTTTATCTCCTTATTGGAGCTGATATATTATTCTAAAAATCTTCATTTATGTTCTGCAGAAGAAAGAAAGTCATACACATCTGGGATGGCATTAGAGTGAGTAAATGATGAGATAATTTTCATTTTTGGGTGAAATATCCCTTTAAGAGTCCAAAAGTGTTGATTTTATACTGTAAATAACCCGAATTATTCCAAATTAGATGTGAAAGATTAATACAACTATTTAAAGAACCAATTATTGTGAAGTTTTTATTCTTAATATATTTGTTTCAGATAGGGGAAGCAATAGACTCTGTATGTTTTTAAAGAAACCATTGACAGTAATCAGACCTGGAGGAGGAGATGTTCTAAGAAAGCAAGAGGTTTAGAGATTATACCATGCAACAGAGGTGCCTCCCCAAAGAGAAATTCATTAACAATTGGATATATGTTTTTACTGATCAAATTTCCAGCACACCTAAGCCTAAATAGCCATTATTCAATCAAACACATGTAGTAGGCAGCATAAATACTATACAAGCATACCCTAATATCATTAAAATACACCTTGGCAGGAGATCACAGTCTGCTGCAAGGTTAAATATACAGCTATACTGTATATCTGTGTAGATGAGGCCATTACAGTTATACACTGTAGTACTTGTGAGCCTGAACAGGCAATAGGTAAAATGTGCCAAAGACTTATGCCTCTCAACAATCAGTGTTTAACATCACTGTAAAGCAATCATTTTAGATGCCTATTCTGGGAAAATAGCCTCAATCATGTAAAAGCGCTACCTTTCCATAAACATGTTTTCCTTCAACAATTTCATCTTGGCAGCCATATTTGGCACTTGAAACCTTTTTACATTATTCTTGCATTTTTCCTACCATAACACAAACTAGCAATGTAATAGGATGAAACGTTTTCAGAAAATATGATCAGCAATGCTATTATCATTTCTCCACATAATAGATCCCACTGTCATGCTTATCATTAGATTTAAAAACAAACACACTTTCTGGCCGCCATATGTGGCGACAGATGTCATCGCGCAGCCCCTGAGGGGGAAGACAGACGACCTGTCTACATAACTGAAGCTGAGAAATTGTAGTTTAGGGGAAACACAGACAGAACATTTGCATTCTCTACATGTCCTTCATCCAAGATTCATTCTTCTCTGGGAATACTCCAGAGAGTCTGATGTGCGCAAACTGTGCGAGAAGGTGGCAAGCATTTGGCATGGTTGTGAGAGTTCATGAGCACTGCCAATGCTGCCTCGGTTTGACTTGGGAAGAGAAGTTATTTTCTCCTCTAAATGTCTTTCAGTATCCTCATTTAATAATAAATTTAATTAAAATAAAATTATTAGTACTTTATAATATTTCTGGGGTATTTTAATTTTTGTTTGTTTAATCACAAAGGATATGAAAACATTCACACAATAGAAACCTTTCGAATTTTATAAAGCCTTTTCTTGACTAAGGCCACAATTGTAATGTGAATCAGCCTTCATATTATTGCTATTCAAGGATTTATTTGTCACATACTCAACAGGGTGGCAGTGATTTTTTGTTTTGTTTTGTTTTTTAGTGCATTGAAAAGAGACAGAAGGCAGTGGTACACACAGAACAATACAAATACAAAATATCTAGAATAACATAATAGTGTAAAGGATATAAACATTTTACAGTGGCCCAAAAAAGTATTTTGACATTTTAAAATGCAAGAATGTCACTATATTATATAACATTATAAAAATGTGTAGAATTTATTTTAAAGAAATGTACAGTAGCACAACCACACTTTTAAAGCAACACATTTTACCATAAGAAGGGTCTAAATTATACAAAAACAAGAGACAAGATGTTTTAAAAAGACTCTTTCTTGTTGTCAAACCCAGTTGGCCATGTTCATAGTAAATGGGATGAACTACGCCCTTTGTCACACAGGACACCGATGTAAGGGGATCCTGACTTCCATCCACATTAATTATATTTGGATCAATTGGTTTAAAGGTGCACTCAGTAACTTTTGCTTTGTGTCATCTTGGACTTACACTGACACCTAGTATCTTGGATGCAGCATAATTTAAAATCAGTCGTTTTCAGTTTCAGATGGCACTGTAGAAATTTAGGATTCACAGTCAGCCATGATTACTTTAATCAATGAGTGAAAGTGTCAAAAACAGGACGGTTACCTAGATTAAGCGAATAGTATTCGGCTGGTCATGTGATTCTAACATGGCAGCCCCCATGTGCGGACCCTCTCCATGTAGAATAGCTTTTATAAGGTTACTTATATGACTGAAGTCTTTATTTTAATGTGAGTGGTCATGATTTCCTACATATATTGCAAAATGACAATTCATGTCTTTGGGAATTAAACTTTTTTAATGAGGAAAGAATTACTAAGTGCACATCTAAAGTTATTGCAAAATGGATAATATTTAAGTTCTGGGAAAAGGTCTAGCATCATTTGTTTTAGATGCCGCTCAGTTTGACATCTAACTGTAGTGGCTTGTGACCACAGATATAAGTAGGGCATTTTTTAAACATTATTCAACTCCTTCAACTTATTATTCAAACACAAACATGCTGACACAATATGCGGTGTCCTTTCATTATTCCACCACAAGGCGGCACTCTAAGAACATAATGCTAATTCTAATATTCTAAATAAGAACAAATGATCTTAATATGTTGACTTTTTGCAGATCAAAATGTTATTTTATAATGTTAAGTGCTGTTGAAGATAACCATGGAGGATAGGGAGAGAAACAGATCTATCTACATGCCATTTACACGTTTCCACAGTACAAAGAAACAAAATGCTTTGTAATGATAATAATGTTTTATATCACACTGAATTTAAAACAGAAAGTTTCAAGAGCCAAGGCTTTCTGACATACAATTTGTCATCATACAAAACATACAATGTCTTATCACCTACCCTTATCTTTTGATTGCCAAACAATTTTTTCTTTTATGTATGTCTCTTCAGGACCAAGTTGTTTGATGGTCAGTTTGTCTTGAATTTGCAAAAGAAACGACATGCTGTTATACACACTCATCGATAGTGCTCGTCATGTTCACAATCTGTCACATTGCTGGTGCACACTAATACTAAAGTTACCTGTGGTTTGGCACTACGTTTATGGGCAGATTTATTTCTGCCCCCAAAGGGTCTCAATAAGGGCTTGTTGCAGTACCATATTTGACCACAGATTTTCATTGGAAAACTGAGGGGCACTGTGGAGTTCAGGAGGGCAGCAGACTCTCTGCTCCACTTCCTTGAATATCTATATCAAACACTGTGTAACGGAGCTTTCAGCTACTTTACGACTTAAAAATAGGATAAAAACTTATACTAGGCACGCTTTTAAATACATATGTCAGCATTTTGAACACATTTACGGGCCAAATATTTGGCAGTTTATAGTTTGGATCTGTGTTTTCAAGTGGATGAATATTTAGGTGGGGCTCTGCCCTACCTGCCCATATAGACGAGCCACAGCTGATATCTAATGCAGTGACATTCGTACAATTTAAGTGTGGCTTAAGTGTATGAATAGGGGCCACTGTACATTCAAAGGTGGCATTTCAACAGTGAACCCACCTATACTGAGTGTATGTAAAGTCTTCAAAGTGTAACTGACTTACAAACAAATTAATCAACCTGTCTATCAATATTTAAAGTTTACCCTCTGATAATTTTGCCTGCGCTTCATGTATTTGTGTTATTATGTTAAGTGCACAGTGTGAATACAGTTATTCATACAATTAACCCTTTCTTACATGCCATCACACATATATATGACCCACACGGTATTACTGGGCCCCGCAGAGTAGCGTCACACATACATAATAATATAATTTTATAATTTTCTTTATTTATCACACATTATACATTTGCACATATACGGTGAAATTCTTCTTTTTCACATATCCCAGCTAGGCTGGGGTCAGAGTGCAGGGTCAGCCATGATACGGCGCCCCTGGAGCAGATAGGGTTAAGGGCCTTGCTCAAGGGCCCAACAGTGGCATCTTGGCAGTGCTGGGGCTTGAACCCCCAACCTTCTGATCAGTAACCCAGAGCCTTAACCGCTGAGCTACCACTGCCCTACATTTGAAGTCATAAGTTTACATACACTTAGAATGAAGTCATTAAAACACATTTTTTTAACCACTCCACAGATTTAATATTAGCAAACTATAGTTTTAGCAGGTCGTTTAGGAAATCTACTTTGTGCATGACACAAGTCATTTTTCCAACAATTGTTTACAGACAGATTGTTTCAGTTTTAATTGACTATATCACAATTCCAGTGGGCCAGATGTTTACATACACTAAGTTAACCGTGCCTTTAAGCAGCTTAGAAAATTCCAGAAAATGATGTCAAGCCTTTAGACAATTAGCCAATTAGCTTCTGATAGGATGTGTACTGAATTGGAGGTGTACCTGTGGATGTATTTTAAGGCCTACCTTCAAAGTCAGTGCCTCTTTGCTTGACATCATGGGAAAATCAAAAGAAATCAGCCAAGACCTCAGAAAAAAAAATTGTGGACCTCCACAAGTCTGGTTCATCCTTGGGAGCAATTTCCAAACACCTAAAGGTACCATGTTCATCTGTACAAACAATAGTACACAAGTATAAACACCATGGGACCACGCAGCCATCATACCGCTCTGGAAGGAGACGCATTCTGTCTCCTAGAGATGAACGTAGTTTGGTGTTAAAAGTGCAAATCAATCCCAGAACAACAGCAAAGGATCTTGTAAAGATGCTGAAGGAAACAGGAAGACAAGTATCTATATCCACAGTAAAACGAGTCCTATATCGACATAACCTGAAAGACTGCTCAGCAAGGAAGAAGCCACTGCTCCAAAACTGCTATAAAAAGCCAGAATACAGTTTGCAAGTGCACATGGGGACAAAGATCTTACTTTTTGGAGAAATGTCCTCTGGTCTGATGAAACAAAATGGCCATAAAGGGTGAGGCTGGTAAGCTGAAGAACACCATCCCAACCGTCAAGCATGGGGGAGGGACTGGTGCACTTCACAAAATAGATGGCATCATGAGGAAAGAAGATTATGTTGATATATTGAAGCAACATGTTAAGACATCAGCCAGGAAGTTAAAGCTCGGTCGCAAATGGGTCTTCCAAATGGACAATGACCCCGAGCATACCTCCAAAGTTGTGACAAAATGGCTTAAGGACAACAAAGTCAAGGTATTGGAGTGGCCATCACAAAGCCCTGACCTCAATCTGATTGAAAATTTGTGGGCAGAACTGAAAAAGTGTGTGAGAGCCTGTAATTTATATTCACTCAAACAGTTACTCATGCAGTCTTTTAAACCACAGAATACATTTATTTTATATAATTTACATACATCCAACTCGTCACCAAAGTACCACGATAAAAAGTTTACGGCTCTTACACGCACAGTCTGTCACATAAAACACGATCTTCCTCCGATGCATGCTGCCATTTGTTTACATTAGTAGTGGTTGTCAATCATCAAACAAACAGCTACTCAAAGAGTCTTTTCAAGCACATAATATATTTATTTTATGTAACAAACAGCCTAATTGTCACCAAAGTACCACAATAACAGTTCACAGCTTATATGTGCACTTATAATGCGCAGTCTTCCCATGCACGTAGCTACGTCTACTTATTAGGTGCAGATGCTTTTTTCATTCACATAAACAGCAACTCAAACAGTTTTTTCAGGCATATAATACATTTGTTTTCTGAAACAGACTGCACCACGAACAGTTTAAAACTCGTATACTCACAGTGAAAACATGCTGATCGAGCGTAATTATACAATGAACGCAGCCAAGTCTGTTTACATTAGCACTTGACACACACACACACACACACACACACACAATATCTGAGAAGTCAAACAGTGCATATAGGCAAACCGGACTGCTGATATTATTTGTTCATTTGTTTTTTACAGCTATAAAAACGAAATAAATAAAACAAATACAGTACAGCAGACATATCCATTATTTTATAAAAAAAAATTATGACAAGAATCCAAAATTAAAATAACATTTAAAAAAATACCCGTCTACACTCCACCCCCCTCTACTGGCTGTGCAATGGCACGTGCAAAAATAACTCACTCCAGGGGGCACTGCAGGGGAATTTAGACCCTACTCATGAAAAGGTTAAAGTCATTTAATTAAATTTACAAACAGATGTTGCTTACTCCAGTTAGGTTTTTCTTTTTTGAAACCGCAATTAAATCTCTTGAAGAACACAAACTTAACTGAATGCAGTCTCAGGCAATTTCACTTAAAGGTCACAGTAATTTACCCGACACAGCAGGTTGACCTACTGAAGAAAAAAAAATAAAAATAATTGAATGTTTTCCCTCACACTTTTTTCACTAAATTGAAAACATATTTGTGTTTGCCTCACCTAACATTTTACTTGCAAGCAGCCATAAATGTCCACATATTTTTGAAATTCACTTTTACTAAATTAGTATGCATCATTCAAATGTTAAAAGCTCAAAGGAGCTGTGTTACTGTGATGAATGTTTCACAGTACAATAAAATGGCTTAGCATGCTGTCCAAAATCAGGGTGTGACTGATTTAGTAAAATTGTGAACGTGAAGCTCTATCATTATTTCTATTTTTGTAAAGTGACTCATAGTCTTGATGAAATCTCCTCTATTCACCATTAGGTCCTCAAGGAGTCCTTAGGCACAGAACTACATCAATAATAGAGGAAAGAGGATAATCTTATCTTCACATCTGGAGCCATTATTAAACCAAATGAAGCCCTTAAGTCTAGAGCACATGCTGCCTCATCAAAATGGGAGATGATGAAATGATGGTTCCTACAGTATAAGATAGATGTTTTCCCATAGACTTCATACAGTTTATTGGATCTGACTTGACATAGTAATTTCATGAATAATTAACATAAATGTTAAATCTGTTCAGTCTACACTGAAACAATATTAACCTAAATAATGTGCTTCATGTGGTAACATTTAAATTAACAGGTTTTATGCAAGAAAAAATATTATCTACCATCACTGAATTGACCTGAATACATTAGGACACGGTTACACAAACAAAGCTGAGTTAGATCAGATAGAAATAGTTCCTAAGTTAACAATTACAGATGACAACTTTTTATAGTGTAGAATATTCAATATACCTGGTTCAAACATGAAATGTAATGTATAATGTACAGTAAGTTACTGCAAAATAATAATAATAATAAAGCAAATAAATAAATAATATATATTTACAATAATAAATAAAAAAAATACATAAACAATAAAATAAATGATCCATAAATTGTTTAATTTGTGATAATTACTGGCTAACTGTACATTTATCCAACTTATTACAAGGCTATTTACGCACTATAAAAAGTGGTAACCTGCAATTGCTACCTTAAGGAGCTATTTCTTCTTAATCTAACCCTAACATTTATTTTTGTTACTGTAACATAGCTAATGTATTGAGGTGGATTCAGTGATGATAAATACAATTTTCTGACTCGAATCAGAACAAGTTAATTTAGATGTTACCACATGAAGCACATTTTTTAGTTAAAGAGCCCATATTGTGCTCATTTACAGGTTCATACTTTTATTTTGGGGGTCTACTAGAATAGGTTTACATGCTTTAATGTTCAAAAAAACACATTCTTTTTCTCGTACTGTACATTGCTGCAGCACCTCTTTTCACTCTCCTTCTGAAACGCTCTGTGTCTCTTTAAAGCCCCTCTTTCTAAAAAAAATGCCCAGTCTGCTCTGATTGGTCAGCTGGCCCAGTCTGTTGTGATTGGTCAACTGCTTAGAGCATGTATCGGAAATGTAACGGCCCATACCATAACCGAGTTTCAGCTCCCGAGGCTTCCTGAGCAGCGCATTCCCGAGGCGGGCATTATGCAGATGTGTTACATAGTGACATAGCTATGTCACGAAAGTAATGGCTGGACTGCAAACCAGGCGTTTCAGGCAGTTCAGGAGCAGTGTTTTCTGTGGGAGAGAATAACTTCCTTTGGCGTGGACTTTGTGCTTTGTAACTTTGCAGACCTTTAACATGCACAAACAGCTATATTACACACTAAAGGAAAGGTAAAATCCCAAAGAGCATAATAGGGCCTCTTTAACATTTTTTTTTTTTTTTTTCAGTGCAGTGTAAAAAATGTACAATGTTTTTTTATTCTTCTTATTATTATTTATTTTTTTATATAGTCTTTAATAAAATAACCTAAATAATTTAAGTTTTATAAATTTAATTTTGTTAAACATTACACAATTCAATTTGATGGAATTTTGTTATGAAATTTAAATGTGTAAACCCTAAAAATAGGCTACAATATCTTTTTTTTGGAGTGACCAAATAAAAAAATTTATTTTAATAGTTAATTGTAGAGAATGTGGAGAAAAAGAACACAAATACAACTATGTAGGAAACTTAAGTTGTCTAGATGAGCTGTCAGTAATACAGTGTTGCAATGGATAACGGTCATTATTCAGCTGAATGCTATAATCAACCAGTCAGAATCAAGTATTCCAGAGAGCCAAAAATATGTTAATAGAACAAACTGAAGATTAATTGGGATTAATAAACAACAGGCGTTGACAATAAAACAGTAACCTTATGAGCCGTTTCTGTTTATACTTTGTGATCACTGCTTCACTGAGAGAGATACATTTTAGGCTATAACAATGAAATAGTTTCTGACTTCCACACAGTTCCAGCCATCAGGACTAATTGGTCATGCACAGTGGGCACGCTGTTTTCTGCAAGACTATAAATTATTAAATAAAGGAAGCACAGTCCGTTAGAAGTGTAGAACTTCAGTGAAGTGCCTCTGTATCACAGATGAGGCCTTTTCACCCATGTAAAGTTAGTGATGTAGAAAGGGACACATTTTCAATTTGCTTGATATGACAGTTATATCAAATGTAATCTAATTTATATATTATTGAGAAAGTATTCTCAGCATTTAGTTGGTTTATGTGTGCATATATATATGTATACATGAAATTTCTTTTGTCATGGATATTGTGAAAACAGTGATTAAAAAATACACACATAAACCAAATAAATGCTGAGATTTTAGTTGGTTTATATACTGTTTGGTTTATAAATTTGTGTAACAATACACAATTTTCACGATACAATACGATGCATAGCCTCACGATACGATACAGTATGATATGATACAATACGAGCACTCACAAATGTTTCGCTCAAACTTATTCAAGGATTCAACATGAATGACTTTCAAATCATAAATGCCACAAACTTGTCTGACATTGGCAACAAAAAGCAGAGCTCTAAGTAACTGAAACAACAGCACTGCATTTATTTTGTTTGAATGTTAAGAAAAACACTCTAGTCATTTATATTTGTATAGCACTTTTCACAATACACATACAGTGCATCCGGAAAGTATTCACAGTGCTTCACTTTTTCCACATTTTGTTATGTTACAGCCTTATTTCAATATGGATTAAATTAATTATTTTCCTCAAAATTCTACAATTTTACACTACACTGAAAACCGGATGTTGTTTCAAAGCAGCTTTATAGAACATCATGCCTTGTTGTCTGAAAGCCCCCTTTGCACAAGCTGAAGTGACTGGAGCAAGGAAAAAACTCCTTTAAATGTTATTTAGTAGTAAAAAATAAATACATAAATAAATAATTTAAAAAAACCTTGAGAGGAACCTGACTTTTGGTTTTACGTACATATTCAAATATTATTTTAGCGGCTTGTGCATAAACCGATCGGCACACGTAATTTGTTTTGCCCTCTTCCTCGTTTTTGCATGTAAACTTTACCGGTGTTATTTCTGGCTTATAAAATGTGCGAAAGTGTTGTTCTCAAAGCTGTTTACATTTTGAAGTCAAAAGCAGATAATTATAAGTCTCATGTAATCGTGGTTCCCTATCTGTCACTCATTCGACGTTGGTGTCGATGTAGTGACGCTAGGGGTCACGCTTGGGAGCCCGAGACACCTCTAGTCTTTGATAAAAGGCCAATGAAAATTGGCGAGTGGTATTTGCATGCCACTCCCCCGAACATACGGGTATAAAAGGAGCTGGTATGCAACCACTCATTCAGATTTTCTCTTCGGAGCGAACGGTCATGCTCACTGAGCTGAATACTACTGTTCATTCACCTCTGCTGGATCTGACGGCGCATTTCAGCGGCTTCACCCTCCTCTGCACTGGTGCACTGCAGAGAATGCCCCTGGGTGCTTCGGCAGAAAAACTAGAGACTATATTTTCTGAAAGAGCATTTTTCCCCTCTAAAAGAGTGTATATTTCTCTAAAAGAGCGCACACACGGAACGTCTTTTTAAAGACGCGTCTTTTTAAAGATGCTTTTCCGATTGTGTGTTATTCCTGGTTGTGCTCGTTATCTCTCGCCTTCTAACGGTCACGATCACTGTCTTTCGTGTCTGGGCACTGCTCACGCGGAGACAGCATTCGTGGATGGTCATGTTCTCATTGCGGAAATATATCCATGGCAACGTTGCGGTCGTGGCTCACCTTCGTAAGAAAGCGAGCCACCCCAGATGCTCTCGCCTCGGTCCTTATACCCACGGGTTTGAGGCCAGCGCGGCTAGCACTGGGGGTGATTTGGGGAACCCAATGGGACCGCCTCCGCCGGGTATCCCCCCGCGGACCTCCCATTCCCCAGCACGCTCGTCTGCCCAGATCGGGCTTCCGGGTGAGTCCGCCGGCTCGTCTCACGGCGAGTTCGACCTCTTATTTGGAGCCCGCGAAAGTGATGAGCTCTCGAGCGCAGCATCGGAGAGCGGGCTCGTCCAGTCGGAAGCCTCAGCTGGGCTCCTCCCTTCGGGGTCGATCGCCCAGTCACAGGCTGACGCGGAGATGACGACATGCTTTCCCGGGCAGCTGCGAGCGTCGGTTAGAGTGGATTTCACCACTCTTCCCTGAACCCTCGCGGCTCTGTGATTGGTTCCTGGCTCGCGGCGCCGCTCAAAGCCACGCCCCGCCCCGTTCCTTTCTTCCCAGAAGTGCATGAAGAGCTGACAAGGTTGCGGGAAGCAATTTTTACTGCCCGGTCCCGATCTTTTCAGCTTCCCCGCTCTCACTACCCACGATGGTGGGGCAGCCAAGGGTTATTCAGCAATCCCCCGGTTGATAAAGGCGCTCGCGGTGCACCTATGCCCGCAGAGCGCCACCACCTGGCACGGGTGCCCAAAGCCCCCGTCCAAGGCCTGTAGGTTTACGTCGTCTCTGACGGCCAAGGCCTATGGTGCCGCTGGACAAGCCGCCTCTGCCCTGCACACCATGGCTCTCCTGCAAGTCCGCCAAGGCGCTAAAGGAACTGCACTAGGGTAGTTCCGCCCCGGGATTGATGCAGGAACTGCGCTCGGCAACTGAACTCGCTCTCCGGGTGATGAAGGTCACGGCACGGTCTCTCGGGCGGACGATGGCCACACTAGTGGTCCAGGAGCGCCACCTTTGGCTCAACCTGGTCAAGAAGCATGAGGCCGACAAGACACAATTCCTTGCTGCCCCCATTTCCCAGGCAGTCCTATTCGGCGACACCGTCGAGGACTTTGCCCAGCAGTTCTCGATGGTAGAGCAGTAGATGGATGCTAGCCGGCATATCCTGCCCCGGCACGGCTCAAGATCCCGCACCCCATCTACTCATCGCCAAGGGCGTCCCCCTGCAGTGACTGCACCGGCTCCGCCGCAGCCCGCCCCTTCGGCCCGGCCCCGGCGTGGAGCCCACTGCAGGAAGCAGATGCCACCCGTCTCGTGGCCGCCCAGAACCCGTGAAAGGCTTCAAAGCGCCCTTGAGACGGGCAACCCAGGGACAATGAAACCCACTGCTCTGGAGCTGGTAAGCAGATCTTCATCTTTTTGTTACCTTTTGCATTTAATTGCGCTGCATGCCCAAGTGCAAGTGGCTGCAGTACTCAAGAGCTCAGCAAGAGTGGTTTCCTTGTTCCCTGGGTCACATATCCGGTGTGTACGGCTGGCATCACGACCACCGTCCACCACTCCATTTGGCAGGTTGGCGCTCCAGCGGCGGTCTCCCGCCCTGAGCGCCCAGCTGTGGCACAAATCCGCCCCCGATGTGACAGTCTCCACGGGTCACGAGGACAGGCCTCTTCCTCCCCCGTCCCAGGCTGTTCCGGGGGTGGTCACAAGGAGCCAGGTAAGTGCTTCGATGTCCTCGGACTCAGCACGGCCACGACGTGGTGTGGCACCTCGAGCTCCGCCCCGCCGCGAGGCCCCACCTGCCGGTACATCCGATGACGTTGTCCCTTTGGTCCCCCTTGCGCAGAACTTGGACGCATGGCTTGCGCCTTCCAATCCATCATGAGGGCTGGTCCGGACCGTCTGACTCGGCTGCGCGATTCACTTCGCCGGGCATCCGCCCAGGTTCAGCGGTGTCCACTTCACCTTGGTGAAAGACGAAAACGCTGCTACCTTGCGCGGAGATCGCTACCCTCCTACGGAAGGACGTGATAGAACCTGTCCCTCCAGCCAAGATGAAGAAAGGGTTTTACAGCCGAAAAAAGGCGGTGGGTTGCAGCCAATCTTGGGCCTGCAAGTACTGAACCGGGCTTTACACAGACTCTCATTCAAGATGCTGACGCAAAGACGCATTCTAGCGAGCGTCCGGCATCAAGATTGGTTTGTGGTGGTAGACCTGAAGGATGCATACTTTCACGTCTCGATCCTTCCTCGACACAGACCCTTCCTGAGGTTCACATTCAAGGGTCAGGCGTATTAGTACAAAGTCCTCCCTTTCGGCCTATCCCTGTCTCCTTGCGTCTTTACGAAGATCGCAGAGGCTGCCCCGTTAAGGGAGGTGGGCATTCACATTCTCAACTATCTCGACGACTGTCTAATCTTAGCTCACTCTCGAGATGTGTTGTGCGCACACAGGGACCTGGTGCTCTCACACCTCAGCCGACTAGGGCTTCGGGTCAACTGGGAAAAGAGCAAGCTCCTCCTGGTTCAGAGCATCTCTTTTCTCGGTTTGGAGTTGGACTCAGTCTCCTTGACGGCGCGCCTTACGAACGATCGCGCCCAGTCGGTGCTGGCCTAGTTTGAAGGCGTTCAAACAGAAAACAGCAGTTCCACTGAAACTTTTTCAGAGGCTCCTGGGGCATATGGCATCCTCGGCGGTGGCCACCCCGCTCGGGTTGATGCATATGAGGCCGCTTCAGCACTGGCTCCAGACTCGAGTCCCGAGACGGGCATGGTGCCACGGGACACCGCGTGGCCATTACGTCGGTCTGTCACCGTCTTTTCAGCCCTTGGACCGACCTCTCGTTTCTACGAGCAGGTGTTTCTCTAGAACTGGTCCCCAGGCGCGTCGTGGTCAAGACAGACGCCTCCAAAATGGGCTGGGGTGCCGTTTGCAATGGGCACGCAGCCACCGGCCTCTGGATGGGTCCACAGCTGTGTTGGCACATCAACTGCCTTGAGTTATTGGCAATTCTGCTCGCCCTGCGGAGGTTTCGGCCGTTGATCCAGGGCAAGCACGTGTTAGTTCAGACAGACAACATGACAATGGTAGCATCTGTCAACCGCCAAGGTGGTTTGTGCTCTCGTTGTATGTCACAACTCGCCCGCCGTCTCCTCCTCTGGAGTCAGCAGCACCTCAAGTCGCTGCAAGCCACTCACATCCCGGGCAACCTCAACACTACGGCGGACGCGCCGTCACAACAGGTTACCCTCAGGGGAGAGTGGAGACTCCACCTTCAGGTGGTCCAGCTGATTTGGAGTCGATTCGACAGGCACAGGTGCACCTGTTCGCCTCCCAAGAATCCTCCCCACTGCCCGCTCCTGGTACGCCCTGACTGAGGCCACCCTCGGCATAGACATGCTGGCACACAGCTGGCCCCCTGGCATTCGCAAATATGCGTTTTCCCCCAGTGAGCCTGCTTGCACAGACCCTGTGCAAGGTCAGGGAGGACGAGGAGAAGGTCGTCCTGGTAAGCATCCTACTGGCCCACCCAGACGTGGTGCTCGGACCTCACGCTCCTCGCGACAGCTTCCCCCTGGCAAAATTCCCCTGAGGAAGGACCTTCTTTCTCAGGGAAGGGGCACCATCCGGCACCCGCGCCAGACCTCTGGAATCTCCATGTCTGGCCCCTGGACGGGGCGCGGAAGACCTAAGCTGTCTCCCACCTGCGACAGTAGACACAATCACTCAGGCTAGGTCTCCCTCTACGAGGTGCCTGTATGCCTTTTAGTGGCATCTGTTCGCTAAGTGGTGTTCTTCCCGTCGGGAAGACCCCCAGAGATGCGCGGTCAGATCAGTGCTTTCCTTCCTGCAGGAGAGGTTGGAAGGGAGGCTGTCCCCTTCCACCTTGAAGGTGTACATTGCTGCCATAGCAGCACCCCACGTCGCAGTCGACGGTAAGTCCTTAGGGAAGCATGATCTGATCATCAGGTTCCTAAGAGGCACCAGGAGGCTGAATCCCTCCAGGCTGCGCCTCGTTCCCTCAGTGGACCTCTGTAGTTCTTCAGGGTCTACAGAGAGCCCCCTTTGAGCCTTTGCAGTCAGCCGAGCTTAAGGCACTTTCCTTGAAGACTGCCCCCCTGACTGCATTCACTTCCATCAAGAGGGTAGGTGACCTGCAAGCGTTCTCTGTCAGCAAAACATGCCTGGAGTTCGGTCTAGGTTACTCTCACGTGATCTTGAGACCCTGACCGGGCTATGTGCCCAAGGTTCCCACCACCCCTTTAGGGACTAGGTGGTGAACCTGCAAGTGCTTCCCCAGGAAGAGGCAGACCCAGCCCTGTCGTCGCTGTGTCCGGTGCGTGCTTTACGCATCTATTTGGATCGCACGCAGAGCTTTTCATTTCTCTGAGCAGCTCTTTGTCTGATTTTGGTGCACAGCGGAAAGGAAGCGCTGTCTCCAAGCAGAGGATCGCCCACTGGCTTGTTGACGCCATAACTATGGCATATCTCGCCCAAAACATGCCGCCCCGGTAGGGTTACGAGCCCATTCTACCCGTGGTGTAGCGGCTTCTTGGGCCTTGGCCAGGGGTGCCTCTCTAACAGACATTTGCAGAGCAGCGGGCTGGGCAACACCCAACACCTTTGCAAGGTTCTACAACCTCCGGGTGGAACCAGTTTCATCCCAGGTAGTGGCACGCAACAAGCGGATAAGCCCGGGATAGCTGGCCGGGTGTATCGCTTGCACATAGTGCCTTCCGCCTCCTTTTGAGCTGAATACATGCGCTGTTAATTCCCAGTAGTGTTCACAAAATTTGTTCCCTGGTTGACTTCCTCCGAGCCCTGTGACAGTCGAGTGTTCGGAGAGACTCGCTGCCGGCCCAGTACACGCGCTAACTAATAGCCCGGTTCTGGGGTAGGTGCTCCACATGTGGCGGTTCCCTGTAAGGCTAACCCCATGCGATCTATATCTTCCACTAATTTGTTTCCCTGCTGGCAAACTGTGTCTTCCTTGGGCAGAGCCCCTCTGCCCCAGTCTCCATATTTGTAGTAACTCCTCCCCATTGGGCAGGATCTACCTTGAAGGCTCTCCACATGGTTAGAAAGACCATGTGACATATTCTTCCACTTAAATACCCCCCCTCTCTTGGGGCGAGGTGTGGTCTCCGCGGTGTCCTCCCCTTGGGAGGGACACCCCCCAACTAGACCTGGCGGCCCAGTTGGATAATCCCCCTTCTTTTTTAGGGAGTGGAAAAAGAGAAGGGGAAAAGAGGCCACGACTGTGTTAAGCCTGTCTCTATCTTTGGGTAGTCGACTTGTCCCCAAAAAGGGCCGTTCGACACTCATAACTGTGTTGGGGGAGGTTACGTGTCGACCTGGTGTGCTGGCTATGAGGCACACAGCAAGTCTGCCCACCACACACCGCTAGTTCACGTAACACAGTTCAGCCTTGTGGCATTTTGTATAGGGACCCCTAGTGTCACTACATCGACACCAATGTCGAGTGAGTAACAGATAGGGAACGTCATGGTTACTGGTGTAACCTCCGTTCCCTGATGGAGGGAATGAGACGTTGGTCCCTCCTGCCACAACGCTGAACTACCTGCTGAAATGGCCGGACCTTATATCGGCTCCTCAGCGTAAAACCTGAATGAGTGGTTGCATGCCAGCTCCTTTTATACCCGTATGTTCGGGGGAGTGGCATGCAAATACCACTCGCCAATTTTCATTGGCCTTTTATCAAAGACCAGAGGTGTCTCGGGCTCCCAAGAGTAACCCCTAGTGTCACTACATCGACACCAACGTCTCGTTCCCTCCATCAGGGAATGGAGGTTACACCAGTAACCATGACGGTTTCTTACATTGTCGGGTTTTTGAATAAGCTGTTTTTTGATTGTTATGACTCATAACATATGAGTGTCTTGCTGTGCATGTCATGCTCAGTGTCAGCTGGGAGAGGTGGATGTTAAACTTACTGCTGCTGTTTCTGCCATACAAATCCACCGATTTGCATGGTGATGTTGACATAAAACGACATGTTTAGTGTACTGGAGCACCAGGACACGACACCGTTGTTTGGCAAATTCGACAAGCTGTAGCATCTACAATCTACTTGCTGTTTGCCATCAATCTTCTCGCCTATGTACTGTAAGTGTGTTGCTCTGTTTTCTTTTGAGTGCTCAGCGCTGCCTCTCCGGGGAGGAGACTGTTCCTCAGCTCTCAGTATTGCGCTGTTTGGTTTTAATTACACTATAATGTTTTTGTTTATGTATTGTACAATACATATGGTATAGTATAGTGAGTGTTGTATCGTACAATACAATATGATTTTTTTTACACCCTTAATATATATATATAAATATATATATACACACGTGTGTTAGGGGGTTCAAGATGGTTCCATGAGTGTTGCTAAGTGGTTGCCAGGGTGTTATGAGAAGTATTTATCATGTTGCTATATGGTTGCTAGGAGTTTGCTCAAATTCATAACACTAAGTATGAGCACCACCCTTAACAAGCACCACTCAATGGTTGTTGGCCTCATAAGAGTTTCACACCTTTAACAATTATCCAGCTAATCTACAGCACAATATAAATAGACTCCTTTTAAATATTAAGATGAAAAAAAACAAAACCAAAAATTGCACTCTGAGTCACACTGCGCAATTTACATTAGCACACAAATAGAGCATGCTGGTCTCTCCAGTGAGAATCATTTGGTCTCCACAAATCTGCTCATTCCCCCTCTCTCACTTTTATTTGTGTTTTGCCTTTAATGTGATTCCTTTTTACTTCAGCTTATAAAAATAGCTGCACTCACTGTGTAATTAATTTGTAACATTTTATATATGATAATACATTTGCATTAAATGTTAATCTTTTTTGTCCAGGAAAAGCTGACGTTTTAAATGCTCTCATGTTCTTTTAACAGGCTTCTCCATGGGGGGCTGTAGTGCTAAGTGCATGTCATCTTGCTTTTGCAGTATCAGAGTGCTTTAGTGTTCTTTGTTTTTTAATTGCCCACTTACATAATTGTTTCATTAGCTCTTTCTGAACATAGTCACATAATAAGTCAAAGAGAGATGCGTGCGGGCACCTCTGGTGAGCAGGGCCAGTAAATATTAGGTTAATTGAGTCTGTAACAGTAGCACTTAGGGCTCAGCGCTGCCATTCCATATTATTTGCATAAATTAGGAGCACTGCTGCAGTCTCAAGAAGAGGGAGTCCCACTAGGTAAAGCAGTAGGGAGTTGACTTTTCATTGCTCAGTGGGTCGGAGGACAGAATGGCTATGTTCAGAATTGCACAGTACCGTAATATTCAAATTATTTTTGAAGTTTGAAATTATGAAATTTTTTGGAATTATGTCTACTGTGCACAGTATGGATGGTATAGATGAAAAACCTATTTGCCAAAATGTGCAGTACAACCAAAGAACAATGGATTAGAGACTGTGAATGAAAATGAAAGCTACTCATTATTTGATCAAAATATGATTTGACTGGCAAAAAAAAAAAAAAAAAAAAAAAAAAAATAATATATATATATATATATATTCTTATTTTTTATACAAAATTGGATTAAAAATGCTAAATAAGATGATAACGGTACAAAAATCACTAAACTAAACATGCAACATAATGAGGTCATATGACAACTATGTAGCATACTATTCTTTGAAATGTTTATTGTTGCATTCTGCATAGTATGCCTAGTTATACAGTAAGTATACTGTAAGTAATACGGGTTTGTAACAACATGAAGGTGATTAAATGATTTTAAGTAAAGGTCAAAAACATCTCCTACCTACCATGTTGATCACTTCAGAGACCGCACATACAGTATGTAATTATGTAAGTAAGTGATGGTATGACAGTTATGAGGTTATGTTCCTGTCAACCCAAGACTTGAAATGAAAATCTTTGGAGATGTATTCAATTATGTGTAAAGACAGTGACACAAATGAAGCTGCAATCTATATGAGCAGTTCTGAAGATGAACTGACCCTGAAGGCATCCATATAGTCTCATAATTAAATGAGACAGCAGCTAAATTCAGACAGTGGAAGACTTTTCTGGAAGCAATTTTCAGAAGTGGCATGGAAATCTTGGTTAATGAGGTAGTGTATGTTATTTGACTGTGCTCATCAGGAACTTGTTTATCTTTGTCACGGTTCCGGCATGTGTGCTGGCTCAAACTGTTGTTTGTGTTTTCTCCCTCGTGTCTCACAGGTGGAGCCGGCACGCGTGATCAGCGTTTCCATGGGAACGCTGATCGGTCCTGGGGAGATGCTGATCACGGTGATGAATTACTTGCCCGCTTCCACCTGCTTCCCTCTGATTGAACTCCCTACTTATTCCTTGTGTTTCCCCTCTTTCTTTGCCAGTTTATTGTTCGCTATTGTTTGCTGTCATGTCTAACATTTCTCTCTTGTTTAGTTGGAGCATGTTTGTGTATCTGTTGGTTGCCTGTCTATAGAGGTGCGGTTACCTGCCTGCTTGCGGTCGCTCACACCAGTTGGTGCCCAGTACTGTGGAGGAGGATTCCTCGGTATCTGCCCGTGTCTCGGGAGATTCATCTGGGCTTTCATTCGCACCATACCATCTTTAACGGACTCTCTTGGGATTGCTCCAGACTACCACAACACACACATTCGTCTCACGAACACACTAATTCCTACCAGCGGCTTGTTGGATCAGCCGTCTGCAGCCGACTCTGGAAGTGCCTTTCTGTGACTCTCATTCTACTAGTTTGGCTTGTTGTATCAGCCGTCTGTGGCTGGCGCTGGAAGCACCTTTCTGTGACTCTCTTTCGACTAGTACAGCTTGTTGGATCAGCCGGCAGCATCATTCAGTTACTTCACATTCTCTGTCAATAAATACTATTTAATTGTCATCTCTGCTTTTGGGTCCTTTATCCTCCCCCACCCCCCAACTGTGACAGTCTTTTTGGAGGGAACTCATTGCTTCCAGTAAACAGGGATAGCTTGGATAAATATTTCATCATCATCTCTCTTACTTGGTGAAAATGTCAGACACACTGTGAATTCAATGGCAGTAGGTCAGAAGTTCTAATGCTGAAATCGGTCCGTGCTTACCCAAAAAAAAAAAAAAAAAAAAATTGAATCGCTGCCCCCCCACCCAGCCAATATTAAATGGTTGGCCCCATGTACTGTAGGTAAGACATGGGCTTAAAGTATGGGCCCCAAATGGGTTTGTCTGCGGGCTTCGTGTAGACCCTATCTGGGTATGCTCATATAGATCTAACGGAGAATCTGAGTGGGGATAATATGAGGCCCAACAGGGTTGCTTGCATCAGACCCAGATAGGTCCCACTTTAAAAAACCCATATAGGACACACCAAGGCTCGTCATGGGCTTGTCTTTGGATACTTGATTGGCCCCGGCATTGGTTGTATGTGAATACTGATAAGGGTTTTAAGATGCATCCCACTTAGGCACAATATTTATTCGATTTACAATCAAATTTAATCTACCTGTGATGATCATAGTCTGCTGAGAAGCTGATGTAAAGGGCATCAGTATGTAACAGAAGTTTTTTACTACACCAAAAAAAAAAAAAAAAACAATTATATATACACGTTAGCCAAATACATTTAAACTCAGTTTTTCACAAGTCCTGACATTTAATCGTAGAAAACATTGCCTGTCTAAGGTCAGTTAGGATCACTACTTTATTAAGAATGTTAAATGTCAGAATAATAGTAGAGAGAATTATTTATTTCAGCTTTTATTTCTTTCATCACATTCCCAGTGGGTCAGATGTTTACATACACTTTGTTAGTATTTGGTAGCATTGCCTTTAAATTGTTTAACTTGGGTCAAACATTTTGGGTAAACTTCCTCAAGCTTCTCACAATAAGTTGCTGGAATTTTGGCCCATTCCTCCAGACAGAATTGAGTCAGGTTTGTAAGGCCTCCTTGCTTGCACATGCTTTTTCAGTTCTGCCCACACATTTTCTATCAGATTGAGGTCAGAGCTTTGTGATGGCCACTCCAATACCTTGACTTTGTTGTCCTTAAGCCATTTTGCCACAACTTTGGAGGTATGCTTGGGGTCATTGTCCATTTGGAAGACCCATTTGTGACCGAGCTTTAACTTCCTGGCTGATGTCTTAAGATGTTGCTTCAATATATCCACATAATTTTCCTTCCTCATGATGCCATCTATTTTGTGAAGTGCACCAGTACCTCCTGCAGCAAAGCACCCCCACAACATGATGCTGCCACCCCCAAGCTTTACAGTTGGGATGGTGTTCTTCGGCTTGCAAGCCTCACCCTTTTTCCTCCAAATATAACAATGGTCATTATGGCCAAAAAGTTCCATTTTTTTTATTTTTTATTTCATTAGACCACATTTTATTAAAATAATAATAAAAAAAATAGGATCTGATCAGATTTGTTTAATTAAGTCACGTCTACTTTAAAATAAATAACCAACTAAAATTTGACCACTTGAAAGCCTTTAAGGGCATAAAGATATATGGTAAACAAAATTTAATATTGTACATAAACTTTCGGAAGCAACCTGTTGATTTCCAGTGTGTTGGAAATGCCTGAGTTCATTTGAAATTTCTGAAAATTAAGATATGAAAGAGATATCATTTGTTATTTTTTTTTCTTTCCATGTGGGCTCCTACTGTGCAGAAACATGAGATTACCATACTGTTTGGCCACCCAGTGATCCTGAAACAAATTAATTTGAAGCCCATGAGAATGTAGTGTGTTGAATGTAATGTAGTACGAAAATGTTGTGTGTTGTGTATGCTGAATTGAAGCATCACTTGTCAGAGATATTTTTGTAGCTCTTGTTTGTCTGGTCTGTGTTGCTCAGCAACATAAACAGAGTTTAAGTGCCTTTGGAGTGTTTCATTAACACAAGGACAGTTTTTCCCCATATTGCTCAACTGATTGCATTACCTGCCAGATATGTCCTGGGCAAAAAGTTCTGAACTGTACATTTGGTTTCCAAGCAATTTCTTTGGATTTATTCCATAATTAATCTTGATTACAAATGTGCAGTGGCAGACACAACTTATTCACCTATTTATTTTAAAAATTGAAAAACTAAATCCGGAGAATATGTTTGCAAGGTTGATGGATATGAACTAGAGCAAACCCCTGTGCGTTTTAAGTGATGAAGTTGTAATTAATCAAGTGCAATTAATCAAGTTTTCCAGTTTTGATTATTCAAGTTCTTCCAATCTGCTAGATTGTGTTGTCTTTTTGAGATATGAAAATACAGGCTCGAATTAGCAGGTAATTTAATTACACCGTGTAACAAATTATTATTATTATTATTATTATTATTATTATTATTTTTCATAAATCTCGAAAAACTACTCACTTCTAAATCTTTTGTAGTCATTTTTGTATTACTTTAGTATAAATACATGTTAATTTGGATTCATATGTTGTTTTTTTCTGACTTTATGTGAACGAAAAGACACAAATTCGCTCGTTTTCTCATTGGAAATAGGTACATTTCAAAATATCACTGTCCTGGTCACAAAAGCAAAGTTTGTGGGAAATAATAGCCATTTTCTATACTTTGAGGCATAAGCAATTAGTAAATAACCCTTACTACCCAGGAACAAAAATTGTGCTACATAGTGTTATTTGTCACCTAGGGTAAAACAGGATTGTTTTTTATTCCAAGTGAAATTGATTAAAAAACAAACAACAAATAAAACTGAGTGGTTATTTTTTTTTAATTATCACAAATGTTAATACTTAAAACTGCTTACAGCAAAAGTTTGATGCTGAAAATTTAAACTACACAGAATTTTTTTTATATATATTCAGAGTGCCGTTTTTTTCTTTTTCTTTCTTTTTTTTTTTTCTTATTTAATGTTTTTGGAAGATTATTCCAAGAACGTACATTTGACTGCCATGTAGCCATATAATCAAGCACACAGAGAGTGATAAATCCATATTGTTTCTCTCATGTTTGATGTATGGCCTTTACAAACACACAAACAGATCTGCTGATGAATATCTATTCATATTATGGTCTTTTTGCCTGTCTGTGTTGGGAAGAGTCATGGACATCTTGCTGGCTCTTTGTCATGAGGAAACTGGTTTGTAAATGTCAAGCTAATATTTTCCGCTCTGTATGTGGGCATTCCATGAACCAGATGATTGAATGCTCCAATGGCATATTATTGGTCAACTGTATTCTTACATGGCATTAGGTACAGTAGGAGTTTGATTGAATACCTTGCTCTCAGTAAAAGCAAATGAGTTTGTACTACTGCATGTAAAGAAACCCCAGTGTATTTTGTTATTTGGATGTGAAAGGGGCATTTTGCATGTAATGCATTGGGTAGAATAATAACAATAAAGCAGATTTGTGCCACTGCACCACTAGTGCCCGACCGATATATCAGTCGGCCAATATTAGCCTTTCACCGATATATCGGTATTGGCATATATTTTACTGATATGCGCCGATATGAACACTTTTTTCAGAATATATAATGCAGAAAACAATGCTTTAGAATTGGTGTCATTACGTAGTTTGTCCAGCAGAGCGCGCTCCGACTCCATTGTTTACAGAGCTGAAATGACGGTGGCTCTGCAGACAGGGCGGAGTTAAGCTGTGTGTCGGTAAGTTAACTAGTTTGTGAAATACATACTGGAAACTTAATAAACAATGACCCTATCATTTTCCCTTTTCAATATAACTAATATAATGTTAACCCTGTCCCTGACAACCATGTCACTCCTGTTTATCACATCTGTTTGCTGTGTAAGCCAGCTATAGTTTGTCAGTGCAGTCAGTAATGTAGCAAATTGAAAGGTAAACATCAGAGCATCTTTTTGCAGCTCAGCAGACAACGGTGTGGTGGTGGATTATGTCTGATGAGTGTTGATTTCATGCTATGTTGTTACCTAGTTGGTGAGACACAATGTTGGAAAGTAAAATAAACAACATCCGTCTTTTACTCTCTGTGACAGTTAGCTTATAGCTAACTAGCTAATCACATTCTACTTTCTACTTTCAAAGCTACTTTCATTGTTGTCAGCTGAGTGAAAGCTAACGTGTAAACATGTATTTACCAAACTGTTTTGTTCAGGATTCACAGTTTGGTACCCCCTTCAACCGAACAATTCCAGTCGTTGCATTTATAAAATGGTATATTTAGAATTCTGGTTTTCCACCGTTGAAAGTTTCCCCTGAAGTTGTATAGCAGAATACTGTGTAACACTGCTGCTTATCTGTTTATCTTGACTCGGCAGTATTAATATAGTCAGCATTTGACTGATACTAAACAGTACTGATGTTTATTTAGCTATTTATTTTATTTTTATTTATTCTTTATTTTAATGGTCAGCATTTGACTGATACTAAACAGTACTGATGTTTATTTAGCTATTTATTTTATTTGTATTTATTCATTATTTAAATGGTCAGCATTTGACTGATACTAAACAGTACTGATGTTAATTTAGCTATTTGTTTTATTTTTATTTATTCTTTATTTAAATGGTCAGCAATTTACTTACACTAAACATACAGTACTGATGTTTATTAAGCTATTTATTGTATTTTTATTTATTCTTTATTTTCTCAGTGTTCATTTCTAGAATTTGTTGACAATGTATAATAATAATGTCAAATATACTTTGATAAAAATATCTGTTTAAGAAAGCAGCCTTCTGAGTACCTTTGCATTGTCATTTCAATGCAAAATCGGTGAAAAATCCACATAGAAAAGGTCAGTTTTCATTCTAGCTCAAAAATTACATATATTGGCCACCATATCAGTAATCGGTGAATTTTCCCTCTCTAAAATCGGCATCGGTCTCAAAAATCCCATATCGGTGGGCTCTATGCACCATCGCATAAATATCGAAAGCATTGTGGAAGAACAGAAAGGGAAGGAAGTAAAGGGAAGATTAGAACTAATATCAATGCTTCAAAGTGACAAGATATGCAGTGCTCTTCAGTCTGGCATGCCCTGTCAGTTGCTCATTCAATTCCAATTATCGACTAATTTGCATGCAGAATGTGGAGTTTTTTTGGATTTGCCGAGAGTTTTCCTGTTGAAGCAGAGATAAAAAAAAAATTCCCAGGAGTAATTTCATTTGTGTACAGTAGATAACGTCTCACAAGGCATCGGCTATTGTAAACAAAGGCAGGCATTAAACCATTACAAGACAAGCATCCTTTGGAATGTCTTTCTTATGTTAAGCGCTCAGAGAAGACTACTGCTTCCAAATTAATTTGATGATGTTTCTCCTCCTGTATTTTTCAAATGTCAAGTATCATGTGTTTTCCGTTCTTAAGTGATGTGGTTTTACAACTTGAACTGTTTTTAACTTCACAAAGCATTATAAAAAGGCTTATAAAACAGTGAAGTGCATTGCAATGGTCAAATCTGTCCATTTAGTGCATGTTTACATAGAAAGACAATTTAAACAATGCAGATGGGCCATGTGAACGGCACCTAAGGATTCATAGAAATAAGAAGCAATGTCATTCTTCCCATTGCCTTTCTGTCAGTGTCTGGCAGACAAAGATACAATGATTTACCTGTTTCTTCTGTTTGAGTAATTTGGGAAAATTACCTCCTATATCCTCCTTAAGCCATGATTGTTTTTTTTTTTTTTTTTTTTGCCTTCGGATCATTGCCTTTGAGCTGTTTTATGTGGGGTTGCTTGGTATTGCTGTCACACTGAATCCAAGGAAATGCTATGCAATAATCATACAATTTATTCATAGTCATTCATTGTAGGTATCTATGATAGCTTTAAAAGAGAAATAAAAAACTTCAAGCTGTGTCTGTATTTTCTTTAAATGCTGCCTTACCCCTTGAGGAGCATCAAGGAGCTTTTATGCAGTGACTTTTTGTTTGCCTCAAATGATCTTCAAAACAAGTCGCATTACCATTTGTGCCAAAATTCATGAAAGATGTTAATAGCTGCATCCAAAAGCTGAAAAATACTGCCTTCATAGACTGTAGGCCTATACAGAGATAGAAGGGCATCATTCGAATCCGAATGTTTGCGTTGCATCCTGTCTACTGAGATGCCTCATATGGTCAGTTTTTTAAGGCAACACAGATGCGTCTGTCGCTGCCTTTGATACATCCAAATTCTAATGGAGTCTGATGGAGTGGTTTAAAGCAGTAATTGGTTTATAAATGTCCCATTCTTCTTTTTTTTTTTTTTCAACTTATGACTCCATTTCCCCAGAGAAAAGAGCATTGTAGTTACTAAATTATTGCTTGGTTATGTCTATAGCTCACTTTAATTTATATAATTAGACATGATGTTATGGATGCCTTGGAAGGCTGTTTGAGACCAGTGTCCTTCGAAGGTCCCTCAATACACAAATCGCTGCCTGACAAATTAAAAAAATTGCATAAAATAGTTGGATAAACACCCAGCAAATGACTTCACAGGCTGCAATTTGTGTATTAAGCGACCTTCTAGGACGCTGGGTCCTTAGAAGGTCCCTTAATACACAAACTTAATAAACAAATCGCTGCCTGTGAAGTCATTTGCTGCATTTTTATCCAACTATTTTTATGCAAATGTTTAATTTGTGCTTGAAAAATCTGAATGGACAACACTTGATATTTGCAAAAACTCTCAAAATTTGCTTAAACATTTATGTGATAGGCAGAGGTTGGTTTTCTAGAGTTTCGCATAAGTCAAAATGTGCATTAAGGTGATGGAAATGTGTTTTGTCTATTTGTGCATGTTATGGGTGTGCGATAGCTTGATAAGACTGGCCCAATAAAAGGTCTGACCTTGGCACATTTAACCCACAGCTGGTCATTAAAGTGGGTCCTCATGACCCGCCAGAAATGTTTTGAGCACAGGTGCTTCCAGGTATATGGAGGCTGGTGGCGTATAGACCATTTCAAGGATGTAAACAATAGAAAAGTAATTAGAACAGTACACTATAAAATCTAATTAGTTGACCTTAGATGTTTTAAGGCAATTGGTCTGCATGCTTTTTCTAAGTAAACATACTTATTTGGCTCAAGTAAATTGTACTTAATTTTTTTAAATAATGTTAACTAGTTACAAGTAAACTTAACTCATCTGAAATTAAAGTATCATTGTGTTGATTAAATTATTTAAATTAGGTTATAACATGTATTATACAGTGTAAAGGAATTTATGACTGGACTCTAGGTTAGCCATATGGCACATTGGATTCTACTCAGTACTTCTTAGTGCACATAAATCTGCACTTTTGTAAAGTACAATCGAGGAAAGAAGAATGGCTTAAACTTAACTGGCTCCAAGTTCACCAGAGGTAACACTAATCACCCTCATGGTGATTTCACCAAAAATCTAAATTATCAACCAGCTACAATAAAACAGCAACAATAGTCATAAGAATTCAAACTATATACATTTTTAAACAAAAAAGTGTTATTTTTCTACATAAGTTCCCTTGTTTTAAACAAACATACATAATTTATTCAAGTGCAAGGGCTTATGGGTTTTCCACACAGCCACAATTTTGTACTTGATCATTTTGAGTTAGTAGTACTCTGTGCCAAAATTTAAATAATGTATATTTTTGAGTTATAATTCAAAATGTGACATTTCAAGTACTGTTTAATTAAGACCACTTAAATGATTTTATGACAACTTTGGGATTTAGAGAGTGACGGTAACTTAATCAAAATTAGAAAATAGTAAAAACGTAAGCTCAAGTTAATTTATTTTTACATTTAAGATTACTATTAGTATTTACAGTGTTCTGCACTGTAAACCCAAATAAGTTAGCAGAACAGGTAATCAGTTACATGAAATTTGTAAAGTTAATTAATTACAAGTTCAAGTAAGCAGAACTGTCAGATTTTGATTTTATACTACTCATGCATGTTGATTGCTCTTAGCTTGAAATATTGAGTAAGCTAACTCTTACATTTTGATGGCACTTAACTTAAAATGTAACTCTTTTGCTGAAATTATAATAAACAAGTAATTCTCAACTTAAATATTTCAAGTATTGGAAACCTAGCTAGTACTAGCTAGAATAGCTAACATGCTGAATTCATGCTGAGTGGTAACACTATGCTTTGATTAGCATAGCAATTCCTAAGTGAATAAAGCAATACAGAAATTCTTAACTTTTACCAATCCTCAAACTAAGCTCAATCTCCACTATTCACCATAATGGTAACCTCCAAAACTCAAACAGAACTTTTACTTAAAAGGTGTCAGTTTCGTGAACTCAAAAGAAAGAGAAAGCTAACCTCATCAAGGTTAATTTATTTGAACTAATTTGGATGATTACATTTTTCCCTACTCAAAACAATTAATTATTTTGATCATTAGTGTTTACAGTGTGCGCATGTCTAGCCCCGAAGCATTTCTGGTAGCTGAATTTTTTATAACCCAGAACTGTCAAAATAAAATTACTAGCACATACAGTACTTTTAGAGTCTAGCTTAAACAAAACAATGAGTTATTTTCAAAAAAAATTAAATAAACAATGAGGTGTCATTAACGGATTGTTTAAATAAGATCGGTAAACAAAAACATCAAACGTTTAAATGAATTGACTTGTCCAAACGTGTTGTTGATACTACGCAAGAGAGGCGATGAAAGGGTATCGTAGTTTAGATGCTCATAATTATGTCCTCAGCGGCAAAATCGGGAATATTGAATTCCTCCTGTTATAATCAATGAAGCTGTTAATGCTGCAAGCCCGTGATTTGCAGACATGGTAAGGGGTTTCTTTTTAATTATATATATAATATATATAAAACATTATAATTCCTTGTGTGTCTCTTTCTTCTACGGTAGCTTGTATACTACTCCAGCTACTCTGAAAACTAGACAGAATGATACTGCAAATATTGTTGACTTTTGTATGATAAATTGCTGGTTAGGTTCCTCATTTGTAAGTCGCTTTGGATAAAAGGGTCTGGTCCACATTTTGATAATGACATTCTATTACAATCATATTAATGTTGTTAATGTGTTAAAGTCACTATGAATGAAGCGCCTTCTGCTGTTGTTTTGATTGAGTTTAACAACTAACCGGAAATGTTCAAGGAACAAAGACATCACTTAGATAGCCCTTGGAATGGTCTATAGGCATAGCAGCCATTTCAGCCCTTATTGAGATATTACACTCCTTCTGTGCCGGCTACTGGCAGCATTTAATAAAATTATGTACAATTGCTCCAATACTGCAAATGCATTACTCCCCAAAGCAAGAAGGTTATTCAGTTGCTGTGTTATGACATGGCGGGCTCCCTCAGGATAATGTGCATAATGTAATGGATGGAAACGTGAAATGATTTGCATTTGCTTTAGTAAAATTTTTTGAGATTTGCTTAAAAACATTTGGATGGAAAATCAGCTATTGACTGGTAAGTGATGCAGCAAGGCAGCTGCCTTAGCTTTTGGACACAGCCTTTATCTCTATCCGCAGTGTTGTGAAAGGTGGAATGGCAAAGAGAAACATGTTCTCGCCTGTGTTTCGGTCTTACCACTTCCATTAGCAGGTCTTCACTCTCTCCTCCCTCCAGTCCCCTTAGCCCTGTTGACTTGATCCAGTGCTATAAATAGAGTGCTGCAAAGACCCTCTGGCCCTGTTAAAAAAAAGCATGACTTTTCAGAACCCTCTGTTCTCATCTTATACCACATCAGCACCTGTTTTAACAAAATACTGACCTCAGGTGTAGCTTAAGGGGATATGTGTCCTGATGAGAGAGCACTGTGTAACCTTCACTTAATCGGGCAGTATCGATCAGCCTTGTTGATAAATCCATAGTGCATCATGTACGATGTACTGGAGCTCAAGCTTATACCCATGCTAAGCACACATGGGGATCTGAAAGACACGACTAGGTGAAAATGCAGGAAATCAAATGAGCATGCTAATACCTAAAAACTGAACATGTATTTGATTATCCACTAATCTGAGCATGCCGCTACTGATCGCATTAATCCATATGCTTTCCAGTTAAAAGTCTGTGATAGACACTGGCACGCCTGTGCGTCAACCTGACTGCCCTGAAAATGCATTCTGAAAACCCCCAGTTGTGCCGCAAATTAAGTGCAAGGCTCCAGGCTGTAACCTTAATGGTTACATTTTGCTTATTTTCCTGCTGGTGAGACTAAATTATGTTAACCCTTTCATACGTACCATCACACATATGTGACGGTTAATAACTGGCTCCACAGAGTAGAGTCACACATCTGTTTCTGCAACAGCCAATTACGTTACAAGCTGCCAGATTCAAATCAGCTTTCATGCTGACATGGCTGTGCTGGTCAAGCATCTGTTATTTATATTCGCTCAAACTGTTACTCATACATCTACATACATCAAACTCGTCACCAAAGTACCAAAATAAAAAGTTCACAGCTCTTATACGCACAGTCAATACATGAAACGCGATCTTCCTCCGATGCATGCTGCCATTTGTTTACATTGGTAGCGGTTGTCATTCGTCAAACAAACAGCTACTCATAGAGTATTTTCAAGCACATAATATGTTTATTTTATGTTACAAACAGCCAAACTGTCACCTAAGCACCACGATAACAGTTCACAGCTTGTATATGCACAGCCATTATATAAACGCGATCTTCCCATGCAAGCATACAACCAAGTTGGCTGATTAGGTGCATCTGTGGTTTTCATTAACACAAACAGTAACTCAAACAGTCTTTTCAGGCATGTAACGTTTGTTTTCTGAAAGAGAAACTACCACAAAAGCAGCACGATAACAGTTTAAAACTCGTATACGCACAGTTAAAACATGCTGATTGAGCATGATTATCCATGTACTCAGCCAAGTCTGTTTACATTAGCGCTTCTCTCTCTCTCTCTCTCTCTCTCTCTTACTATATTATATACAGTACTTTTTTTATGACAAGAAATAAAAAATATATAAAATAAAATACTCATCTACACTCAGCCTCACTCTGTGCAGTGTCACATGCAAAAATAACTACCTCCAGAGGTAACTGCAATTTAGACCCTACTCATGAAAAGGTTTAAGGTCGCACTGGTGCGAAAATGAAATTGCTCAACAATTTCTTTGGTTATGCATGCACTGCCATTTTCTGTTGTGTATGGGAAACACCAAAAGCTTAACAATCCAAAAGTTAGATGAATCCATGCTACCAAAATGAGCCACGCAGTTTGGACCACATATCCACATGACCCAATGGACAACAGGGACTGTCCAATTGGATAGTGCAGAGCAGACCAATTTAAACAGCATTGCGGAAACCAGTAAGAGGTGTGGCACAACCTCTTTTAATTTCACACAGAATTCTCTACGGGAACCCTCAACGACTAGGTGCTGAAGCTATTTAACCATATTAAACAGCCCAGACATTTAAAACAGCATTGACAAGGAAATCAGAATAAAACTTACCATAACATTTTACATGGGTTTACTTTAGTAACACTAACTACAGTAACTATGGCAGAAATGTTGTATATTTATACTGAATATTCTATTCTATTCTATTCTATTCTATTCTATTGTCACATTACAATACATTAAATTATATTATATTATAGGTAACACTTCACAATAATGTTGAATTCATTAACATCAGTCAAGGCAATATTTAACATGAACTAACAATGAACAATACTTTTAAAGGTAGTTGTTTATGTTAACATTAGTAAATGCATTATGGACTAACTTGAAAACAAAAACAAAGAACAATAGCATTTTGATTCATTAACATTTACCAAGATTAATAAATGCTGTAAACAATCATTGTTCATTGTAAGTTCATGATACCTAATGTGTTTATTAATGTTAATAAATAAAACCATTCTATTCTATTCTATTATAATATAAATTACCATTCCATTTATATTATGGAAATGAGGGAGTATATTTCATTTTTGTTACAAGGAGCCATGCATGGTTTTACCTGTTGTTACCATGTCTTATAACAAATACTACAGTTAAATTATGCACACTAAGCAATATCTATGGTTAATGTTCAAAAGGGAAATTACAAAGTAGAATCAAAGGCTTAAAGACATGGAATCCAATGAATTATGGACTAAGCTATTGGTTTTCCTCCTGTTCTAAAGCTTGTTTGCCTTTAGAAATTCCAAGAGCCTGATAAAAGAAAAACAATATCTGTTAATTGTCCCAACTCAGCCCACTGTCAGAATATTTTAACTATATAGCACCATGTAGATTAGGTGTTAATTAACTTCTTACAGATTTTTTTTGTCTTTTTTTTTTTTTTTTTGTCTCTAATATCAGTACAACTCAACTAAATACTTTACTGTCAAATGTGTGTTTCTGTGGAACAAAATATGCAATGTATATGGTAATTGCACTTATTGGTGCAATACAATACTAATATCATTATTATTGTTAGTTTCTTTTCTTAAACATTTTAATTTAAATCATCATCCCCCACCCCTGTCCATCATCTCAAATGCTAGTCTGCAGCCATGGTGTGTTGGCACTCATGGACGTGTTTTGTTTGCCTCCTGCTGGTCTGAGGGAGGCATATGCCTCTTTGACATGCAGGTTGTTATATAACTGATTAAATATGAACCTAAAAACCTCTGCTGCTTCAGCAGAGCCCAGAGTTTAAAGAAGTGTCCTCAGATTAGCCTCTTGGTGTACATGATCAATGGAAGGAACCTACACGCACAGGACTGAATGCACAGACGCTCTACCGGCATCCCAACAAGGAAGAAACTAGTGATAAGTCTTTTTGTGGCTCCCCCTGAATGTTTGTGATAAGACTCGGTTACAGCACTCTGTGCTGTAGTGCAATAGCAGGGTTGTGCCTAGCTGACGAGCCTCATTGAGCTGCCATTGTCACATTACCTAAGTTTTTGAACATTTTCTCTGAGTGCACAAATGCAGTGTTTAAAATGTGTAATATTCAGCTTTTTTGAGTCATGTCAAATATTAGTCTATATTTGCTGAAAATGCACAGCTGTGACCTCATTTGAGCCGTTTTGACTCTTTTTCGGTGGAGTCAGTGTAAACAAAACAAGTAACTAAAGTGACAACAAAAATTTGCTATATATAAATATATAGCAAAAAAGTCCAACCACATAATTTCTACATGCTGCAATGTATGCTGGGAGCCTAAGTGCCAGCATACTATTACAGTTAATTTGTTAATATACTAGAGATTACTGGATTTCAGACACTACTAATTATTGTGAATGTACAGCAGAATGGTACTACATAAACTACTGCTTTAAAAAGTACTGTGGAATTATGGCAACTAGAAGTAAGGAAAATTATATAAATTCATACTACAGTACAGTACCTTTTAACAGTTTATGCAAGGTATGTACTATTACATTTACACTAAAAAAACTATAGTTTTTACAGCAACTAAGTGAAAATAGACCTTAATTTTGTTTTACTTTTATTCATTTCACTTAAGACCAACTTTATATATTGGTAAGATCAAACTAACAGTAATTAAATACACTTAAAAATAAATAAAACAATATGCTGCTAATTTCCACACAGTAATGTTACAGTACTTTTATCGTTTGAGTAAATATACTGCAAAAGTATCCTTTTAAAATATTAAAATCTTATATATATATATATATGTATATATATATATATATATATATATATATATATATATATATATATATATATATATATATATATATATATATATATATATATATATATATATATATATATATATATATATATATTATTTGATTTTATTTATTTATTTATTTTTTTAACAGAGTGATACTACACTCATAAAATAGCACTTTGGCTGAATTTGATTCAATTATGGACAGTGGTTCCATGCATTTTCTAAACTTAAAATTACTACGTAATCTCAACACAAACACTGTGTGTAGAAAGAACCTTGTTGAATTAGGTAAACTCAACAAAATTACATGTGTCAATGTAACTCAATTACATTTATTTCTTTGTACTACAGTAACTAGTGAAAGTGAATGTTAGCATGCTAAATACATGAGTATAATTCACAGAGTATAATTTAGTAACTATGCTATGGTTAGCGCAGCATTTGCTGAACAAAGTGAGCAATCAGTTTATGTGCGACATTGTCAGGGTTGTATGTGTTTTTGTTCCATGCCATTTTAATCCCTGTTTCCTTGTCATGTGATCTTGTCATGTGTTTCCAATGTTCTTGTGTCTTGTCCCCATTGGTTCATTGTTTCATTAAGTTGTTAGCAGTCTTGTTATCTTGTTTAGAGTTCTTAGTGTTCATTGGTTATCTTTGTCATGTGTTCTCCCATGTCCAAGTATTTAACCCTCAAGTTTGCCATTGTCAAGTATTGTTTGCATGTATCATTGTTGGTGTACAGCGTTTTGTGTCAAGTTTTATAGTCAAGCCAAGTCATGTCAAGTTCAGTTAAGTTTAGTCAAGTTTATGATTGTGTTTATTTCACGTTTGGATTTATGGTTGTTGGATTTCACTTATGTAAATAAACTGCACTTGGGTTCATTGCACTTCATCATTGCCTCTTTGTCTACCTGTTGCCAGCCAACGTTACAGACATCTACCTATGCTCATGGTTTCCATCTTTTCCATACTCCATCAAAATTGAAACACTTCTAAATCTCTACATAAAAAACATTAAACACTAACAAGTATCCCCCTTTATATTCATCTTGCACAAAAACACATAAAATAACACTTAATTTTAACATTTACTCTCAGAATCGAGTCCCATGCAAAGCATACTGGGAAATAGAAATCCCCTGCCCAGAATACCACAAAAATAATTAATGTAGTCCCAACTCCAATGGATTAAGTAAACTTCCATTTTACAAATGTAAATGGATAGTACACAATGAAATCAAGTTGTGTTCTAGAATTGTGTTGCTTTAGTTCATTTTAATGAAGTAAATTGAACAAGCAGCACAAAAATACTTTTTTCTTTTTTTTTTGTTTTTTTTTTTTGTTTTTTTTTTAGTTTAGTTTAAGAGAATAATCATGGCATGGAGAATGGTTAGGTCAATACAGCAACATTTAAAAGAGATAAATGGCTAATAGTTAATTAAATTAATTACCATAAAGCTGATGATGTCCACTACAGATGGGCACTCAGAAATGTCACATAAAAATGATGCCACAACTTCTCCACAGTATGTGTTGCATGGTTCTTCAATTACCACTCAGTGCCTCCATGTTCTTTGTAATGCATTCAAAGTCTCAAGGTTTAGTGCTCAAACATTTAATGTGAAAAAAATCTGGGTTTAGCAGATTCTAAAGTGTGTATGTGTTACTACCCTGTGTGGTGTGCATTATTTAGCACCCTGAGTGGCTTAAAAAATAGCAGGTGACATTGAAGGTTGGTAACGCTCATTTATAGAGTTTCTCAAAGTGAAGTGTATAGGACTGAATCTAGCTGTCGTCACAAAAATTATTTTTGGTTTCAGTTTGAAACTAAAATTGGGTTGTCTTAAGATAGAGAAGCTAACCACTCAATCTTATACAATAGTTGTTTTAAATGCAAAACTTTTTAAATTTTAAATGCAAATGTATTAACTTATAATTCAAGCAATTGAACAAAAATACTAATGGAATAAAACAAAATACACTTATATTCAATATGCATTCACTGAAATTATCTTTCATGAATTTATCTTGTTTTAGAGATATTTGGATATTTTTGGAGACTGCAAAGACTAAGAGATATTGATTAAGAATAGCTTTTTCTGCAGTGTATTCATGCATACTAAACAAAAAAAAACTTTGTTATACAGAAAACTGTAAGAACTAAAGCTGAATATATTCAATATTTAAAACTATAACCTACATTATTTTCTTATAAACCAGAGCTATTTGCACCAAAAAAAGGAGATTATTATAAAATATTAGATTCTGTAAACGTAGTTTCACTGAGATTTGTTTTAATTTATATGCTTCTAGCTGCCATTAGAAAATTGCATAGGTTTAATATTTAAGTTACAGTTTACCTGTTGGGGTCAAATTAATATCTTTGTCCTTGTGGATAAGAGCAGGTAAAATAATTCCTGTTAATAATGATTTATCTTTGGATGGTTTGCTTAAACAATCAAAATTTTTGGAGACCTTCGACTAGGCAATATATATATATATATATATATATATATATATATATATATATATATATTGTGTTAGCGCTAAGCAGGTGATTTCTTAACCTTAAAGGCACACATTCCTTGCTTATTTAAGGCTAATTGCCCAACATGAAATATTAAACATGGCTTTGAAACCTTAACAAATTACCATTTGTTAGCCATTGCGCTCAATGTTTGGAATGTTGGATAGGTTTGTAAAATAATACTGACTTTGACTGATTGCTCAGTCCTGAATTCTCATTCAGGGAGAAAATTGGCACCATCAGAGGAAATATACCTTGGAACAGGCTGGTGAAAGTAAACTTTGATCAACGGTGAACAAGACGTCTCATGAGTTTTTTCATGTTCACATCTTTGCCTTTTGTGTGTGTTAGGACATTTTGTAAATTTAACATTGGCATATAATTCATTTTAGTACTATGTATGATGTGCTCAATTATTTAATTTCTGAGCTGGTTAAAATACTGGTTTTAGTCTTTCTGATAATACAGTATATGTTCCAATCAGTTACATCTTTTTCTGAAATATTTAAGTATTATGTTTTCTCTCTGCATTTTATTTTCACATGGTAACATTAGACAGTAAACCAACAGGCGATTTTGACATGTAATATTTGTAAGTATTTGCTCTGTTTAAAATTGTGTTTTAAGATTTTTTATTTTATTTATTTATTTTTTTAATGTAAATTAATATTGTGAATTCTGATAATTGTACCATATTGTTTACTAGGGGTGTGCAGCGAAGCCATTATCTGTATTTGTATCTGTATCTGTTCATATGTATATGCCTTTTCATAATAATAGCCTAATAATAATAATAATACTTTATTATTATTATTATTATTATTATTATTATTATTATTATAATACAATTATTATTAAACACATATTATTTTATTCTTTTTTTTCTTACCAGGTAAAGCTGAATTTGTAGGCTACATTAACTGTGGAATATGTTGTGGTTTCTCCTGGTATTTCAGATATTAATATCTGCATTAGATAGTTTTTTTTTTTTGTCTGTGCATGTATAACAACATTATTCTGGAGGCAGGAGATGTCAAGCAAAATCTGAAATGTCAAGCACACATTTTGCAGTGAATACTAAATACAAATTCAAACATTAAAATAAATTAAAATAAAATAAATTGTAACATCTGTGTAAGATCAGTGATGGCTAATTACACTTTGTTTAAAAAAAAACCCTTTTAGCCTTTTGACATTTGCATATAAATTACTGACCGGGCCTCTGCGTTTACATTTATATGGGTGCTAAATTGCAGATGGTCTTTATCACTATCAAAAGGATGCTAAAACAGGTCGCCTCTGGAGTGTCTCCATCAAGCTTCAAACACATTCCACAGAAAGGGGGGTGACCCCCGTGCCAGGCACCAGAGCAGTTGTCTGTCTCCAGTAATTCCAATACACGTCACACATACACCTAAAGACATTTTCTCTATTTAGGCCATAGTAAGCAGTTATAAATGTATCTGCTATATGCATGTGTCGTATATATATTCCCTTATTATATTAACTTAGTTAAAACCCTTTACTTGTATTAGTTAGACGTTAAATGCCTATATTCAAGTGTATGAGTGTATCTCTGCGTTAATATCATCTGGAGGTTACCTTCTTGGTATCAAAATGATCTTCTCTTTATTTCTCACACAATAATGTACACCATGTGATCGTGAAATGCATCGAACAATTCTTACTATGTTTTGAATTAAAAGCTGCACTAGCGGTCCAGATCAGCAATAAAATGCGAATGGGCCATAAACGGAGACAAAGGATGTCTCTCCCGCTCAAAATGCATGCCTCTGATTGGCCACTCCACCCACAAAGTGGGTGCGGCAATGAACTATTAAAACTCCAGAACGCAGACTAATCATCGCTCAAAACTCTTCTTCTTGAGACCAACACACTCCAAAACTCTCCCCTTGAGTTTAACCTTCTGACAGTGTTTACCTTCAAGTAACTTTGTGGATTTGCTGTGGACTTCTTCAACTCACTCCTAAAGAAATCGTTGAGAACCTCGTCTACCGCATCAAGACTCTTATTCAGCAACAAACCAATGCAAGTAACCATTTACAACTGATTAGATGCGCGTTTAAGTTGAACCCCTTTTAAGGTTAATTGTGCCTCTGATGATTCTCATTTAGGTTGTGGTTAATTGATGTGAAATACTGCCATTCTTTGCTCTTCTTTCTCCTTTCCTTACTTTCCTTCATTCTATATATGTATGTTTTGCTTAGTTTGTTTGTATGTTAGTTATAGTTTCATTTATTAAATCCCTTATATTCACAATTGATTGTCTCTGTGTTCCGCTCACAATTCAAAGTCACTGAATGTTGCTCCTTGCTACATGCTAAACTACTGCTAGCACTGTATAAGTAGGAAGGCTATTGTTCCTTGGCCAGGAAATAATCTTCCTAGAATTGATAAATAATTATATTGTCTGCTCGGTGGACGGACAGATCAAGTAATTGTAATATCGATTCTGCTACAGTTAATTCTAAGATCTAATCTAAATACTTATTATTAATTATAACCAGTTATAATTAATTATAAATAATTCCCTTTTTAAGATAGTTTGCTACACAATATAGCCTACAAACAGGTGAAAGTCCCGTAAGTCTATCAGGAATTTTTACGATAGGACACCATTATTTAGTTAAATAATAATAATAATAATAATAATGTTACATTTATATAGCGCCTTACCAAAGTTCAAGAACACTTAACATTTTCAAATTTAGCACAGTTTAAAGAAGAAGAAGGAAAAAAAGATGGAGTTTCAGTTTCTTCGTTTTACATAACGAGGAATATTCCTAATAGATGAATACAGTATGGAGCATTTAAACCTTTATGGAGCATTTTAACTTTTTTTCTGAATAAAGTCTTAACCAGATAATAACCTTAATCGCTGATGTGGATATAAATGTGGTCAACTTTAAGAGATGGATATTCGGGCTCTGACGTTATATCATCACTTCAGGTCAGGAATTTAACATCGCATTCAGGTTTAGGCTATAAATAAATACATGGGAATCACGTGTGAATCGTGTGATACATTGACATAGACATTTCAAGAAATGGAACGTGTATATGATGTCGTATCTCAATTAATGTTACACTTGACAAGCTCCAGACGCAAACAATTAACAGAGACTGCAAATGGAGTCGAGACCATGCCCATCTGATCTGAAATCACAGTGTGGTTCGGGCACATCCCTATTGGTTACAATGCAGAGGTTTTCCTTTGCAGAAGCACAGTGTGCCTAATCTCAGACAATGGTAATTACAACTTAATTGCCTATGCTTGTAGCGATCATGGGCATAAAACCAATGCCTCAGTCTATTGAGCACAAAAGCCTATTTTAACATTAGTCCTTCAGCCTGTATGAATCTGTTCAAAAACTATTGTCTAAAATAGTATATTTTAGGGTGTTCAGAGACATTGTGATAGTAGCTCTTTACAGTAAAATGTAATTCCCTCACAACGTCAGGAAGCTACTCTCTGCTTTTTGAAATGTTAGCCTCTGTTGTAACTGCATTATAAACATGAGGTGACGGCAAACACCCTAGCCAGCTTTTCCAAACCACAGCTAATTAAAATGTTAATTAAATGTAACTGTTGCATTATTTATTTTGTTTTATTCATTCATGTTTTGATGAAGAATTATTTAATTTTTATGAATAAAATTAAAAAATAATTTATGTAAAATTAACCCTTTAATTCATAATTCTGGTCTTTAGTGACCCGGGACCTCATTCCTCCCCCTGTACCCTTTCTCTTCTGAATAGTGTACAGATATTATATATATATATATATATATATATATATATATATATATATATATATATATATATATATATATATATATACAGTTGTGTTCAAAAGTTTGCATACCCTGGCAAAAATTTTGTAATTTTGGCACTGATTTTGAAAATATGAATGATCATGCAAAAAAAAACTGTCTTTTATTTAAGGGTAGTGATCATATGAAGCCATTTATTATCACATAATTGTTTGGCTCCTTTTTAAATCATAATGATAACAGAAATCACCCAAATGGCCCTGATCAAAAGTTTACATACCTTTGAATGTTTGGCCTTGTTACAGACACACAAGGTGACACACACAGGTTTAAATTAAAGGTTAATATCCCACACCTGTGGCTTTTTAAATTGCAATTAGTGTCTGTGAATAAATAGTCAATGAGTTTGTTTGCTCTCACGTGGATGCACTGAGCAGGCTAGATACTGAGCCATGGGGAGCAGAAAAGAACTGTCAAAAGACCTGCGTAACAAGGTAATGTAACTTTATAAAGATGGAAAAGGATATAAAAAGATATCCAAAGCCTTGAAAATGCCAGTCAGTACTGTTCAATCACTTATTAAGAAGTGGGGAATTTGGGGATCTCTTGATACCAAGCCAAGATCAGGTAGACCAAGAAAGATTTCAGCCACAACTGCCAGAAGAATTGTTCGGGATACAAAGAAAAACCCTCAAGTAACCTCAGGAGAAATACAGGCTGCTCTGGAAAAAGACAGTGTGGTTGTTTCAAGGAGCACAATACGACGATACTTGAACAAAAATGAGCTGCATGGTCGAGTTGCCAGAAAGACACCTTTACTGCACCAATGCCACAAAAAAGCCTGGTTACAATATGCCAGACAACACCTTGATACGCCTCACAGCTTCTGGCACACTGTAATTTGGAGTGAAGAGACCAAAATAGAGCTTTATGGTCACAACCATAAGCGCTATGTTTGGATAGGGGTCAACAAGGCCTATAGTGAAAAGAATACCATCCCCACTGTGAAGCATGGTGGTGGCTCACTGATGTTTTGGGGGTGTGTGGGCTCTAAAGGCACGGGGAATCTTGTGAAAATTGATGGCAAGATGAATGCTGCATGTCATCAGAAAATACTGGCAGACAATTTGCATTCTTCTGCACGAAAGCTGCGCATGGGATGCTCTTGGACTTTCCAGCATGACAATGACCCTAAGCACAAGGCCAAGTTGACCCTCCAGTGGATGAATGGGCAGCTATACCACCTGCAAGAATTTGGGGCCTCATAGACAACTATTACAAAAGACTGCATGCTGTCATTGATGCTAAAGGGGGCAATACACAGTATTAAGAACTAAGGGTTTGCAGACTTTTGAACAGGGGTCATTTCATTTTTTTCTTTGTTGCCATGTTTTGTTTTATGATTGTGCCATTCTGTTATGACGTACAGTTGAATATGAATCCCATAAGAAATAAAAGAAATGTGTTTTGACTGCCCACTTATGTTTTCTTTAAAAATGGTACATATATTACCATTTCTCCAAGGCTATGCACAATTTTGAACACAACTGTATATATATATATATAACAGCTTTATTACCAAAAGTGTATAGGGTCATTAAATACCCTAAATATGTAATAGTGTTTTGTTTTTTTTGCACTTCCATAAATCTTTTTTTTTCAAGGATATGTTTCTTTGTTTATTACAAGACACATGAGGGCTATATTCATACAAATGACTAAATCACATTGATTTTCTGTTTGACAATGGTGAATTATCTCTATTCCACATGCGTCTACAATGGGAGTAAATCACAAGTTTCATCACGATATAATCTTATATAAATTCTCTTAGCCATGGATCCGATGTTTGCCGATACCTCAAAGTCTACCATGATGCAATTTCAATTCTATTCAGGGGTCTGCGATCAGTATAACAATATTATTTGCCTATTTTACACAATCAGTTACATTTATTATCTCACAAATGCAACCAAAACATAATTTGAATTTTTTAAAAGTGCAAATCCAGTATCCACATTGGGACATCAACAACAAAAAAGGTACTTCAATTTCTGAAAAAAAAAAAAAAAAAAAAAAAAAATATATATATATATATATATATATATATATATATATATATATATATATATATATATACAGAAAAATAAAAAATATTAAAACAAAATCCAATGCATGTAATCATCAATCGTTTGATGAACATTGAATTGATGTTGGTGCAGAGCATGTGTTTTCTCTTTCCCTCGTCAGTTCTGTTCAGAATGCCGGGGCTGTCTAGCCATTTGACATGGTTGAATTTCTCCATAGCACTTTAAAATAGGAAATTCTCATGTAGAATTCAAATGTGTTGAATGCGCCACGTTATTGAGTGAAGCCTGATTTAACTGCGCATGTGAGCCATTTTGCGCTATCCTGTCACCGGAGCTCACATTTCAAGGGAAGCCTGGTTGATGTGTGTGCATGGATAGAGCAGAGCTCATCTTCAGGCTTCAATCACTCTGCACACATCCTTGTCGCACATGAGAAGCATATTTAGTGCTTATAAAGCTAGATGAATATAATAAGGTTGCTGCATCATCTGACAGAAATGCGTACGGTCGTGGCTGGCATTAGAGTGTCAAAATATAGATTAATCTTAAAAAAATATATACATTGATGTTACATCGATGACATCACATCGTTGGTTATTTGATCAGTGCATCCATCCAGATCGATGGATCACTACACCCATTATGTACACACATATTATACATGCTATTTCTTACTCAACGTGGCAGTGGAAGTGGAAGTAAACTATAGCAATTGTAACACATGAACAGTATAATTTTGGCTATTTTATATCTGGGTGTACTAATGAAATTATGTAAGTTGTGCATCTATTTAGAGTAAAAAAAAAAAAAATGCCTGAGAAAGTGTAGCAGTGTAGCTTATGTGTAGTTCAGTATGTGTTTGACTGCCAGTTGCATCTCATGGAATTTCATTGTAGAAGTAATAAATCCTGTTCTATATTTGTTGCCTTATCTCTTTGATATATGAAAAATAAAACATCAAAATATATCAGAATGTATTCTGTTGTATTATTTTCTAATTGTCTTGTTCTAAATGTTTAAAAAATTGACACTAACTATCTGGGCATTTTGTAGTTCAACTTGTGATAGATATACAGTACAGTAGGTGCCAGGTCTCTATAGACCCAAGTATTTAAAAATGTTTGGCGAAACACCCATGCATTTAAGGGTTACATTAATATCAGAATAAACACAGAAACATGCAAACAGCAGTAATTTATTCTTGTAATATGCTTTTGTTAGTATTGTGTCACGTGTGTTGTTTCATTAATAAAAGTGTCATTCTACACTGGGCCTGTAGGATTCTTAAGTCTAGTGATGATAAAGTGCAGAGTCACTTAAGCTTGTGCTTGTGAATATACAACTCGGAAAGTGGGTCAGGGGTTCTCCTCCAATTTGCAGTCTTGTTTGTTTTAAAAAGTTGTCTGACTCTCCTTTGTGTAAAATATTAATAATGCATATGTGGCTGCACAGGTTACCAGTTTTTCTTTTTTTTAATTTGTTTTAGGAGCACATTACCATGTTAAAGAACAAATGCTTAACCACACAAACAAAAAAGAGAATTCTAGAACATTCATTAAAAATGAATAACATATTTTCAGTATACTACCCTGCCCATAATTCAATAAACTGTCATAAAATGACAAGTTGCTCAATTTCAAAGCCTTATCAAAAACCTCTGTCCTTATATGTCAGAAAGAGTTTATTCAATGTCAAGAACATATGTTCAGTTTGCTTTGTGCTGTAAAACTCACATCTGATTAGAATAGGAGGAAGGCCCTTTCTTTAATTTCTCTGTCTAAATCCTGTGATAATGTAACATTCAGTAATACCCTTCCTATTAATGTATATATTTGCCTTGATGTGTCCTAGTCGTCTGCCTCTACATACATTAACCAGACCTAAGACTGTTTAAAATGATCATGTATATTTCTAAAGTGAAGTATGAATGCCAGAGGGATTGCTTTGATACTGCTAAACATGTTAGGAGTGATATTAATAATGTATAGTCACAGCATACTGTGTATATTTGCATGACAGAAACATTTCTGATTTTGCCTGCAAACCATTACACACTGCTCAATGTATGTACCAAGACTTTTGTTACACATGAAGTCCACACATGTTGAGGTTTATATAGAAGGTCAGTTTTATTTCAAAAACACATTTAGCTTTATTTTACTGATTAATAAAATTAATTTAAAAAATACACATTTTTAAATAGATTCACACTTTACAACATCAGGAAAATCAGACCTTTCCTGTCTGAATATGCTATACAGCTCCTGGTCCAAGCTCTGGTCATTTCAAGACTGGACTACTGCATTGCTCTGTTGGCTGGCCTTCCAGCTAACACAGTTAAGCCACTGCAGATGATCCAGAATGCAGCAGCACGCCAGGTCTTCAATCAGCCAAAAAGGGCTGAAGTCACTCAACTCTTGATTTCACTCCACTGGCTACCTGTAGCTGCCCGCATCAAATTCAAAGCTTTGACTTTGGCTTTCAGGACAGCCAATGGAACCACACCCTCTTACTTCAATTCACTTCTTCAGGTCTGTGCTCCAACACGCTCTCTGCGGTCTATGAACGAGCAGCACCTGGTGGTCCCATCACAAAGAGGCTCAAAGTCTATTTCACGATAGTTCATTTTCTCTGCTCCTCTCTGGTGGAATGAACTTCCAACATCATCATGATCTGCTGTTACCTTCTCAACATAAAAAAAAACAAAAAAAAAAAACAGCTGAAAACACGTCTGTTCCATGAGCACTTAACCAAACCACACTAATTGCACTTACTACTGCACTTAACCTGAACTTAATGTACAAAAAAAATAAAAAATAAAATAAATTCCTTCTCTGTCTCTTCCTTCTATATTAGCATCTTTACTACTCCAGCCACTGTGAGAACATAGCAGTCCTATACTGCAGATGTTGTTAAACTTTGCATGACAAATTGCTTGCTATGTGTCTTATTTGTAAGTCGCTTTGGATAAAAGCATCTGCTACATTACTAAATGTAAATGTAAATGTACAATTCACATTTCTGGTTGAAGTGACCATGGTGAATTGGAGACCATACCAAATGTTATTAGTGTTCCCTTTTACTCCAACAGCATAAGAAAAAAAAAAGGCATGCTATTATGTTTTCTTGACTTTCTAAAATAGGGGGGAACAAAATAAAGAGAGATGGATTATGGCAGTCAAAAGAGAGTAAGGTGCCAAATTTGCTGTCACTGCCTCAGCAGATGTATTTGAAACTCCACTGCATTTACTGGTTTGCTGAGTTTCTTTCTTTCTTTCTTTCTTTTTTATTTATTTATTTATTTATGTGTAATTTAACACAAAGTGATATAAATATACCATAAATAATGTTCATTAAGAGAGAGAAAAAGGCTAGATTTACCCTGCCAATATGTCATCGTCCACAAATGGTCCACAAACTTACCATCAGAACAAACTTATGATCATAAATTATATGATGACTAATCATAAATCAATTATATGTTTTTGGAGAACTGATTCTTATACAGTATATACAAGTAGCTTTTAACTTCATCATTCTAAGTTGTTTTTTTATTCTGTTTGTGCTGACAGAGATCTCTGGGAACTCGGAGGACATTCCACTGGTGCGCTGGAGGCAGCAATGGTTGGAAAATGGTACTTTGCTTTTCCACATCCACCATCAGGATGGCAATCAGAATTTGCCTGGCCCAGCGGCCACATCTTACCCTGCTAGTGACTCTGCAGAGGAGGAACTTCGTATCCTGCACATCTCGGTCATGGTATGCAACCACTAACCATGTGCACTGCTTCACACTGAAAGGGTAAAGATTAGTTATTTAGCAAAGAGTAGTCCCACACTGAATCGGCAGTCTTTTCTATGTTTTCTGCACTGTTTGTTGCACAAAATCTGCAGAATGAATTTAAATATGGAAAAAAATTTAAGATTGCTGAGAGTACTACACTCACATTGGTAGCTAAAAGTTGGAACATCAAAATAACCAGTGTTTTGGTACCAAGTCAAGACTAAAATAAATCAAAATGTAACAATACTGTCTTTCTAAAGTATTGAAAGCACAGATTACCAACTTAATTTGTTACCCATGCTGTATGACTGACAGGTGGCTGCTTTAAAATGCTCACATGCTCTATGAAGAGCACTTGCAGTAATGTGGCTATGCAAGTGAACATTTAAATGCTTGGTCAGTCTTGGTCAAAAGGCCCATTTTGTCTTAAGTGAATTTATTCAAGCAGGACAAAAATTGGATATGTGTCAAAATATTGCATCTATGCATTAGGATTTGCCGTGTAAATGTAGCCTAAAAGATTTGCCGCTGTCTATTAAGCTGTTAATATTACTCAAACAGCAATTTTGTCAAGAGAAAGATAAAAACTACTGACTGCTCTTGGCTGGATAACTGTAGTAGCTTAAATAAGCCTTCTATATTTCGATACTGTGAACTGAAAAACACTGTTTTATCTTTGTTCTACTGCTTGTAATTAGTTTCTTTGTAATTCAATTTATTTCTGACCATTTACCTGTCTTGAGACTCATGAGTAGTAAAATTTACTCATTCTTTACTTAAGACATACTTGAAGTATGCATGCCATTGTTTTAATAAAATTTGTTAATATTTACATTCATATTTAACTTAATGTGATTAATTGCATATTATTTTTTGTTGTGGCATTAAAATTGATATCAAGAATCATGAAATATCAGTAGTATTGGTACTGACTACTGGAATTTTAGTATCATGATAACCTTAGCTGATAGCATTATCAAATTAGACAAAAAATATAAAAAAAAATACATTATAAATAGGCATGTGACGGTATAAAATTCTCACATCATGACAATTGCTGAAGCTTTTATCTCGGTATACGGTACTATCATGGTATTGAAATACATTACAAAAAAAAGTGTTGAAAGATAAACAAACTTTGTTGCTCGTTATTACAATTTTAATGACTTTTTTCAATAATAAAATTGCCATTTAAATTAACAGATAACAAAGAACATTTAAAAGAACCATGAACATTAAAAAAACAAATCAGCTACAACAATAGTATACATGTTTTTTCTTGATAGCAAGCCAGTTTCTAAAATATAGCTAGACGCTAGCTACAAATTAAACAACTGCAAATTCCCTCACACTGTATGGCAACGTACAATTAAACATAATATTGAAATCATTATTGTGCCACATTGCCATTATTAATTACAGGACTTAGTATTAACTGGTTACAACTGTATTTTAGTTGTTACTACTAGAAGCAAACGTTACTGAGCAGCTAGCAGAGATTTAGCAAACTACACTCTGGCCACTTGAAAGCAAACTACATATTATCTGCAAATGGCAACAACAGTTCACTTTCTTTGTCATCTTAGCTGTCACTAAGCTAGTTGTCTCTTAGAGTGTTGTCTCTCAGTTTCCAAAATTAGTTTGGAAAAACTATCACAACTACCATTTTTCTCGCTGAATTGCACTGGATGACTGTCCCGCAGATGAGCAAACATGTTGGAGAGCTTAGTGTTTCACTGCCACTTTTCTGCTACATGTTTTACACAAAGGAAAACCATCTTCAACCAAAAATCCCTCTTCATTTTTTGGAACCCAAAATACTTCGACACTTCCGACTTAACCATTTTAGAAGGCGTATAAATGGTCATTTACATTCCTCCTCCAGACATGCTTCTGGTACATGTTGGTTTTGTTTACATCAGAGTGCGCATGTGTCATTTATGCCACATACAGTTGAAGTCAGAAGTTTACATACGCCTTAGCCAAATACGTTTAAACTCAGTTTTTCACAATTCCTGACATTTAATCGTAGAAAACGTTCCCTAACTTGGGTCAGTTAGGTCACTACTTTATTTTAAGAATGTGAAATGTCAGAATTATAGTAGAGAGAATTATTTATTTCAGATTTTATTTCTTTCATCACATTCCCAGTGGGTCAGAAGTTTACATACACTTTGTTAGTATTTGATAGCATTGCCTTTAAATTGTTTAACTTGGGTCAAATGTTTTGGGTAGCCTTCCACAAGCTTCTCACAATAATTTGCTGGAATTTTGGCCCATTCCTCCAGATAGAACTGGTGTAACTGAGTCAGGTTTGTAGGCCTCCTTGCTTGCACATGATTTTTCAGTTCTGCACAAACATTTTCTATTGGATTGAGGTCAGGGCTTTGTGATGGTCACTCCAATACCTTGACTTTGTTTTTCTTAAGCCATTTTCCCACAACTTTGGAGGTATGCTTGGGGTCATTGTCCATTTGGCAGACCCATTTGCGACTGAGCTTTAACTTCCTTGCTGATGTCTTGAGATGTTGCTTCAATATATCCACATAGTTTTATTTCCTCATGATGCCATCTATTTTGTGAAGTGCACCAGTACCTACTGCAGCAAAGCACCCCCACAACATGATGCTGCCACCCCCATGCTTCACGGTTGGGATGGTGTTCTTCAGTTTGCAAGCCTCACCCTTTTTCCTCCATACATAACAATGGTCATTACAGCCAAAAAGTTACGTTTTTGTTTCATCAGACCAGTGGACATTTCTCCAACAAGTAAGATCTTTGTCCACATTTGCACTTGCAAACTGTAGTCTGGCTTTTTTATGGAAGTTTTGGAGCAGTGGCTTCTTCCTTGCTGAGCAGCCTTTCAGGTTATGTCGATATAGGACTCATTTTACTGTGGATATAGATACTTGTCTACCTGTTTCTTCCAGAATCATCACAAGGTCCTTTGCTGTTGTTCTGGGATTGATTTGCACTTTTCGCACCAAACTACGTTCATCTCTAGGAGACAGAATGCGTGTCCATCCTGAGCGTTATGATGGCTGCGTGGTCCGTGGTGTTTATACTTGCTTATTATTGTTTGTACAGATGAATGTGGCACCTTCAGGCATTTGGAAATTGCTCCCAAGGATGAAACAGACTTGTGGAGGTCCACAATATTTATTCTGATGTCTTGGCTGATTTCTTTTGATTTTCCCATGATGTCAAGCAAAGAGGCACTGAGTTTGAAGGTAGGCCTTAAAATACATCCACAGTTACACCTCCAATTGACTCCAATTAGCCTATCAGAAGATAATTGGCTAATTGCCTAAAGGCTTGACATCATTTTCTGGAATTTTCCAAGCTGCTTAAAGGCACAGTTAACTTAGTGTATGTAAACTTCTGACCCATTGGAATTATGATATAGTCAATTAAAAGTTAAACAGTCTGTCTGTAAACAATTGTTGGAAATATTACTCGTGTCATGCACAAAGTAGATGTCCTAAATGACTTGCCAAAACTATAGTTTGCGAATATGCAATCTGTGGAGTGGTTAAAAAAATTGTGTATGTAATATTCTGATTTCAACTGTACAAGCAGTGTTTTGAATCTTGATTGGTTGATTAAAAATAATTAAATAAATAAATAAATACGGTTCAATCAGAAAAATCTAAACAATTTGGCTAAAAGATATTCTAGAATTATTTATGGTATTTTTAATTGCCAACAATAACAATATTGTGGATGTTAATTACAGTGAAATACCATATTACCTAATGCAGTCACATGACTAATTATAAATTAACAACATTTATTCAAGCTGCTGTTGAGGAAAAGTAAATAAACTTGCAAGGGGCTGGGGGTGTGTAGAATTTTGTGAATGACAGGTGTTCGTATTTTGCTAAGTATGCAGATGTTTTCTTAGAGTTCTACGGGTGTGGGCCTAGCCATGAAGGAATTTCAGAGTGAAAACACAACATAGATTACAAAAAGAGCTGGTTGTGAGATAGGAGACAAGAAAAAAAAAAAAAAAAAATGTCAGATTCAGTAAATTCACAGTTCTGCCTTATGGCTGCACAACTTTCCTCTCTCAGATCAGTGTACTGCTGTCATCCCAAAAAGTAGTTACACTTAGAACAATTGGAGCAAAGACTCTTCAGGGCATAAGGATTATTTCAAACACACTTAGTATAATTAGCAGAAAATCCATATTTGTAAATTGTCATGCTGAATAGGAGTGGGGTTTGGAAAGAGGTTCTAAGCGGTGACTAGTAAAGTAGTTATAATGAATGAAACAGTTGAATGTAGTTCTGAACACAGGCTGGATTAATGGTGTGTTATACAAAAATTTGGTATGCAAATACTTCATTTAAAAAAAATTGCAAATGGCTCATTATTTCTATATGAAGCGAAATAGTCATATGGAGGCTCCAGGCTTTGCTGAATTTCTAATACTGTAACTGCATATTAGTGCTTTACAGGGCAATTATTTTGGATGGTTTGTTGGTTCTCTGTGCAAGCCACTGATTATTGAAAGATTTCCGTTGGAATATGATTCCTCGTAGTTCCGGGGAAGCTCCTATATTAAGCTCACCCTGCATGATCCCTCAGAAGCTGAAGAAGATTGCATACCTCCAATCTCAAGCACAGCCCCTGACATTGATATCCCCACAAAGAAGATAGTTATTAGTATTCTAGTATTCTAAGGGCAACATACTGGAAGTCAGCAGATGATTCAACTTCAGTGAAGAAGGCAACGGGACCCAAACTATTTTCTCTCCTAAAAGCATTATGTTTGTAACTTCAGAAGGGCAGCAGTACTTTAGCATAACAGAGAATAGATTGTGTTTTAATGTCCATGAACTGTATACAAATGACTTGCTCCCGGCCATTAATTACTTAATTATTTGGACTACAGATGTACTAACAAGATTAATTGTGTGTTCATGCTGTGGTTGAAAGACACTGGTTAGGGTAAAATGCTCTTTTTTTGCTAATAAAGCACCAGAACCGTCAGGCACAGGAACAGTTTTTTCCCTCAGGCTATCCATCTCATGAACAGTTAAATTGCCCCATTGAACAATAACTATGTGCAATTCACAGTTTAGTCTTTCTTATATTTATTCAACACACCCAACCTCTTCTGCCATTTCATTCCTCTGAAAAAAAAAAAAAAAACATTTGCACTGTACATAACAGATTGTATTAGATTTGCACTACTCATGTGTATGTGTGTGTCTGTACATATGTGTATAATTAGTTTTCTTTTTACTTTTTTATTATTATCTATGTCTTGCTGCTGTTTTTGTATTGTTTTTGTATTGTTGTACACTGGAAGCTCCTGTCACCAAGACAAATTTCTTGTATGTGTAAGCATACTTGGCAATAAAGCTGATTCTGATTCTGATAAAGGTTAATGTTACAGCAAACAAATTTTCACTGATGGATGTCAATTTATGATGACATAGCAGAATCTTAAACCTTTGTTCAAACAGGCAGCAAAAATCTTTTTTTTTCTTTTTTTTTTTTTTTGGCCTATCAAATAGATATCAGTTTAGTTTTTTTTGAGTCTGAACAGGAGAGAACACACAAAATCCGTAGGTGATTTGAAATCCCATTAAAATAAAATTTTTGTTAATGCATCTCAGTCTGAATGGATCGGAGTTCATGTTGTTGGGCCTCGTGCTCAGATAGGAGACAAAGGCAGGCCTACATACAGTCATAAAGCCTGACTCAGGCCTGTACGAATACTCAAAGCATGATAACACAAACAGTGCCAAAATCAAACAAAGGGAGTCCAAACAGACTACAGATCCCATCAAGCCTTGCTCACTTTACACCTAGGTGTGGAATTCTGAAGGATCAAACTCTCAACTGCTATTGGATGAAACGCACGACAGAACGCATCCCTCAACCATGATGTCATCGAGAGTATAAAACCCTGGAGATTCCTCCTAAGTCTTGCTTCCATTGACAGTATGTGCCACGTCTAGTTGCAGCCCTGCTGCTTCCAGGTGTAGCCTCGTTGCCCAAAGAAGTAATGTACATACCTGAACATTAGCAATCTCGCTGGACGAGCTGAGATTCTCCATGTTCCACCAAGCACGTATTCAGATTTGGATACTGCCCTCAATCAATGGCGAAACATCCATTGCTAAAGTCTCACACATGGTGAACCTCCACAAGTTTGCGGCATTACTATGACAACCAATGTGGACATACTAGTAAAAGCAACTGCAGTCTGTACAGAAAAAAATAAAATAAAAAATCTAGTCTGGCCACATAAAAAAAAAAAAAAAAACACTTTCAGTTTAGACAGCCTCAAAACGCTGCATTGTCCGGTGTTGACAGGGTGTAAGTTAGTAATACAACATCCTCATCCTGTCCTCCATCCTCACCTCCTCAGAGTGCATTTAGAGAAAGGATACATCCTTCATGATGGTGGACTTTGATTGTTTTCCAGGTAATGGGTGTTAAAGGATGGAGGAACAAGAAAACGAGGAAGCATCAATTAGGGTATTGAGAAATACCCCTGGAATCAATGAAGACAATAAATATTTGCTCACACCAAATATTGATTAAGTTTACTGCACTTTTTATGAAGTTGGGAGAGAGAGAGAATTTTACTGACAGTGCGGCAGCCAGCCTCTGCGACAGATGGTACCTACACTGCATCCCCTCCTGGCTCCAACTTGAGTTTCAGCAAGAGGGCAAACTCTTAAACCTAGTGCCCACCTAAAATCATGTCACTTCCTTGAGTGCTTTGCTGTGATGCCAGTCCCATAGAGACCGAGTCATCAGTGTAGACACCTGTCACTAGTCCATATTTATTGTCTGCCATACGCGGCGGCCCTTGGGCCAGCTGGGGCTTTTGCTCAGCTCAGTGATGCGGCAGTTCAATGCCAGGCTCACAGTCTCACTCTGATATAGTTTAGGACTTTTGGACGGATAAGCGCGCATCAAATGTGCCTTGATGAAAGGTCAGCTGTGCAATATTACTATGACTATAACTATAACTTTTTTTCTTTTATTTTGCCATCTATTCTTCACACTTATTTCTCCAGCTGCTTTCACAAAGGCCTCATTGTAAATTGAAAATGTTTTTTCCATCACAGCTTATTTTTCTTCTCTTTGATGTGTAACCTATTAAAAAACAGCAGTGACTTGCTTACCCAGGCTGTCAAAGAGTGACCATCCTCCCTTCCTGCTGCTGTCATTGGGCATCTGTTGTAGATGAGCAATTGGATTCTCAACTGTAGGTGGGCCTCCACAAATTAACAAATGACCAGCGCTATTATTTTTAACTAAAAGTTAAATTAAAACTAAATGAAAACATATTTATTAAGTGAAATTAAAATAAAAAACTAACATAACTGAAAAAAAAAAAAAAAATCTGTAACTATACTAAAATACATTTCCATGAAATAAAAACATACAAAAATGAAAAAGAAATTAGTTTTAGTTTTTTTATAGAGTATATTATAACATTTGAAACCTTTTCAACCCGCATTCATAAAACACGAAAATACCAGTTTACTTATTACACTAGACAACCATTAGAAATGTAATTGCACTAAACATATTTAAATTATATCCTTTAATACAGGGGTTCTCAAACATAAAGGTGATGTAACTCTTTTTATGTCAAAATACTTTCTACTATCCCAGTTTATTGTTCATTGACAACTATAAGTAAGCCATTCGTGGGTTTACCTCCCCCAAAAGTATAAACGCTGAGCCTCCCAGGCACTATCAAATCATTGATGTTTATATTTTGAGTGAACCGCTCAGCCCCTACCCATTCCTTTCTAGCTCAACTTACAGTGTGAGTTTGGGGCGTGGCTACTTTTAGTAAGCTGTTCAGCTGGGAAATGTGAAAAACCATGGCAAATGTGTACAGAGAATAAGCAATTTAGCTTCATCAAAATTTGGAGACTTGCTAAAAGACACAGAGACAGAGAACAGAGTAAAACCAGAGTGAACATTGGCATTGGATTTACAAGGTGGAGGACTTTGAGGGAATTTTTGGGGTTTGAAGGAGATGCCAAACTTGCTGAGTTGCTTCTCGACATGTAAGCTACACTCAAGTTATTGCCACACAAGTTTGCTCATTACTGTTGAGCTCCGGATAAATTCGTATAATACTCGGAATATGTTAAAACCTTGCTTTTGACAAAACTGTCTTTAAAGATTCCTTTCGCGCATCCACGCAGATATCGTGCATCCACCAGTACTGAAATGGTTAAATTCTCTTAAATTAGTTTTATTCACTCTGCATCTGTTGTTGCATCTCTGACAGTGATGACATTTAAAATTTTACCATTTTGCTCTTCTCTACAGTCCATTTAATCAAGCTAAAAAGGCTCTCCTGAGGTAAATGTATATAGTAAGTGAAGGTTGTTGATATCATTGATCTCTTCCCATGGGTGAAACACTGATTTGCTGATTTCATGAGATTTAATTATTTCAGCCAGAGGCATTGCATCTTTCAGCATCCCATCTGATGTTACTTCATGTGTTTTTCAGGCTGTAATTTTGTAGTAAAGAGCAATGCTGATCAGAGGAGAGATGCTATATGCAGCACTCCTGTCTGAACTGACAGCAGCACGATTTGACACAACGCATTTAAGACCATGAAAACAACATTTATAGTTTGAACTTCATGATAACTTTGACATTTGTTCATCTGAAAGCTGAGACTTTGTTTCATCAAAAACAACCCATTTAAAAAAAAAAGAAATGCCAAACAGCCAAATTCATGTTCCCTATCTGTCACTCACTCGATGTTGTGTTGATGTAGTGACACTAGAGGTCGCCCTTGGGAGCCCCAATCACCTCTGATCTTTGAGAAAATACCAATGGGAATTGGCGAGTGGAATTTGCATGCCACTCCCCCGGATATATGGGTATAAAAGGAGCTGGCTCGCAACCACTCTTTTTTCTTTGGAGCCGAGCGGTTGTGTTCAGTGAGCTGAATCCTCTGCCGTTCCATTCACCTCTAAAAAACTGTTGGATTTACAGCGCATTACAGCGGCTTCTCCCCCTCGTGCACCGGTGGAGTGCAGGGGCGCTTCGACAGTCTAAAAGAATATATATTCTTGTGATAAAAGAGTGTATTTTCCCTATTAAAAGAGTGCCACTGATGGAGAGCGTCTTTTTAGAGATGCCTTTCCGTCTGTGTTTATTTCCTGGTTGCGGTCATTACCTCTCCGCTTCTGTTGGCCACGATCGCTGTCTTACATGCTGGGGCGCTGCCCAAATGGTTACAGCATTCGTGGACGGGTCATGTACTCACTGCGAGATCATGACAATGGTAATGTTGTGGTCGTGGCTTTCCTTCGTTAGAGGGAAAGCCACCCCAGCGGCTCCCCGCCTCGGTTCTTCTACCTACGGGTTTGAGGCAGCGTTGGTTAGCACTGGGGGCGATTTGGGAGCCGCTCTGCCGGGTAACTCGCCACGGACCTCCCATTCCCCAGTATGCTCATTTGCCCTGGTCGAGTTCTGGGATGAGACCGCCAGCTCATCTCAGGGCGAGTTCGCGATCTCATTCGGCGCTCGTGAAATGGATGAGCTCTCGATTGCAGCAACGGAGAGTGGGCTGGTCCAGTCTGATGCTGAGGACTCGACTGGGCTCCCACCTTCAGGAGCGGTCGCCCAGTCGCAGGCCGACGCGGAGCTGGTGGCCATGCTTGCCCAGGCGGCTGCGAGCATTGGGCTGGAGTGGAACCCTCCACTCTCCCCTGAACTCTCGTGGCTTGATGATTGGTTCCTGGGCTGACAGCGCCGCTCACGGCCGCGCCCCGCCCCAGTCCCTTTCTTCCCGGAGGTGCATGAGGAGCTCACAAGGTCGTGGTGGCCCAGACCCGGTCTCTGAGCTCCTCCGCTCTCACTGCCCTCGACGGTGGGGCTGCCAGGGGGTACTCGGCGATTCCCCAGGTGGATAAGTCGGTTTTGGTGCACCTGTGTCCGCAAAACACCGCCACCTAGCGGAACCGGCCTAGACTCCCGTCCAGCGCCTGTAGGTTTACGTCGTCTCTGGCGACTTAGGCCTACAGTGCTGCTGGACAGGCCTCCTCCGCCCTGCACGCCATGGCTCTCCTGCAGGAGCTCCAAGCGAGGGTAGTTCTGACCCGGGATTGATGCAGGAGCAGCTCTTAGCGACCGATCTCGCCCTCCGGGTGATGAAGGTCATGGCGCGGACTCTCGGGCAGGCGATGTCCACCCTGGTGGTCCAGGAGCGCCACCTATGGCTCAACTTTGTCGAGATGACAAGGTATGGTTCCTTGATGCCCCCGTCTCCCAGGTCGGCCTATTTGGCGACACCGTCGAGGACTTTGCCCAGCAGTTCTCGGCGGTTAAGAAGCAGATGGAGGCTATTCAGCATATCTTGCCCCGGTGCAGATCAAGATCCGCACCCCATCTGCTCGTCGCCAGGGGCGCCCCCTTGCCATGTCATGTACCCAAATCATGTCCAACAATTTAATTTGCCACAGGTAGACTCCAATCAAAGTGTAGAAACATCTCAAAGATGATCCATAGAAATGGGATGCACCTGAGCTAAATTTCAAGTCTCATAGCAAAGGGTCTGTATACTTATGTCAATGTGATTTGTCAGTTTTTTCTTTTTAATAAATTTGCAAAGTTATCAAAAATCTGTTTTTTTCTTTGACATTATGGGGTATGGAGTGTAGATTGATGTGAAAAAAAATTATAATAATAATTTAAAGCATTTTAGCATAAGGCTGCAACATAACAAAATGTGGAAAAAAAAAAAAAATGAAAGGGTCTGAATACTTTCTGAAAGCACTTTATGTGCCTTCGAGCCCCCCTTTCAAACTCTCCATGACCCCCCAGTTTGAGAACCACTGCTTTAATGCATTAACTTTGCTTTCCCTAAAATGCTGCCTTTAAACAGACTGATCACACTGTGAATTCGGTGACAGAAAGTAAAAAGTTCTGCTACTGAAATCAGTTTGTGCTTACCGAAATTCGAACCACTGCTCCCATTGGTCGAAGCTGTAAATGTTGAGGTGAAATGTCCATTCATGCAAATTATATTTTTAGTTGTAAATAAGGTAATATAGTCAACAGGAATGCATATTTTATTATTCCTACTCCCTAACCCAAATGTAAACCCTAAACCTAAACATCAGTGAAGTCAAAATGTAATTTTAGAGTGAAAATGCTACCTCTGAATCGCGGTCAACATTATTTATGTGAATTTATATGAAGTGTGCAGCACATGCAGACTATATATTTATTTAGGATGTGCAAAACAATGTTTAAACTAAACTACAATTTTGGAGTCGACTAGTCGACTACAGTAGTCTAAAAAGAAAGAAACCTTCAGAAAACAGTAAAAAAAAAAAAAAAAAAAACATTATGTGTTTATGCGACCCATTTAAAATACTTCCAACAGCCAAACCTGATGCTAAATTCCACTGAAAAAGGGGAATTTATCTGCGACGTGCTTGCCTTGCATTATGTTCATTGTAGGCTACATTAAATATAGAACACGACACACATTTAATAAATCAGCGTTAGTGAATACAGGCATATTTATTGAAAAACAAATTTATTGACTAGTGCAGGACCAATTGTAATCCTAATGGCCTGTTCTAAATGAAAAGTACCAGGTAAAAGTTACTTAATAATAAACATAATAAAACAGTCAGGACATTGTTGAAAATAATTCTGAGTTAAGTAGGGTTGATACCAAAATTTTGGCTTCTGTACGATACCAGCCCTGGTACCTTGGTATCGATACTAACTCGATGCTTAGGCAACAAATAAAAAAAGTTACACAGAATGAAATTACACGGAAAATTATTGACAAAAAGAACTGCATAAAGTCCTATAGATAAAAATTATGCCTTTTCTGTTTTAATTTTTCTGGATTTCATGTTAAATGTTTGAATTAAATTGTATGATTAAATTGTGTTTAATCAAACACATACTGTACAGCTTTAATCAAATGAAAATATAATATTTTTTCAAAAAAAAAAAAAAAATATATATATATATATATATATATATATATATATATATATATATATATATATATATATATATATATATATTATTTATAATAATAATAATAATAATAATAATAATTATTATTATTATTATTATTATTATTATTATTAGTATTGGTAAAAAAAAAAAAAATGCACAACAGAGCTTTACAGTATTAATGAAAACATTAAACGAATCTGATTACCTGAGGCAAAAGGTGAGAGGGGGTGAGAGACAGGACCCAAAAGCAGAGGTAACAGTTCAATAGGATTTATTGACAACAAAAAGATTCTTTTCAAAACAAAGCAAAGCCCAGGCAATGGTCTCTCCCCTGACACGTGGACAGAGAACGAGGAATCCTCCTCCAGGGGAATTGGGCGACGATACCAGGCGAAGGCGAACTAGAGGGTAACCACACTTCTAGAGACAGGCAAACAACAGACACATGAGAGATCTCCAAACAAGACAAGAGAGCACAATTAACACTTCAGTGCAAACATTCATATCAAATTGGTCACCTTGAAAACAACTCACACAATACAATGATCCAACATCGCACATGACACACGATGGGATTTAAATAAGTGGGGAAACAAACAAGAGGCAAGTGACGCTCGCAGCTGAAATATGTAATGATCAGCATTCCCATGGAAACAATCAGGGTTCTCATGGAAACGCTGATTCAGCACACCAGCGGCACCTGAAACACATAAAGGCAAAACGTAAATATGCTTTGACAAAAACAGACAGGGAACAATGATGCCACATCACTGGAGGGTGCAAGGCTGCAACTCACACACTGCGGTAACCCACCACCGGACCCATGTGCCCACACAAAGCACGTACACAAAACACAAGACAGACAGGGGACGATGATGTCATGGTCCTTGTCAGACAAAACCCATCCTGACAGGTTGACAGGACCATGACATTACTGGAGAGTGCACAGCTGTAACACGTGCATGGTGGTCCCAAACTACTGAACCCGTGCGCTCACACAAAGGGGGTACACAAAACACCGAGACAGGCCGATAACACAGAGGCAGGCCGATACTGTCATGGTCCCGTCAGGCAGAACCCCAACCTGACAAGGTGACCGGACTGTGACAAAAGGCTGCCATGGCTGAATCACAACATGCTGATATTCAGTACACTTGCTTATGTGATATTGCTTACAGATAATAATACTAATAATATAACCATTTAATTTTATATTATTGCTACTATGAGTATTATTGCGACTGCTTTGAAAATTACACTTTTATACAGTAGTAATATTTTTTCTGTAGTAATGTCTTCAATGTCATGCAATCAGTTGAATAGAGCTCTCATTTCATTGGAACTTTTATTTTGAAAGATCTTTGAAGTTCTTCTTCGTGTATGTGAAGGGTTTGTTCGTTATATCAAGCTTCCCGCAACTTGCGAGCTGAAATCTCTGAGCTGCAATGGAGAAAGAGTTAATTTGAGAGTTTACAGCCGTTTATACACTAAACACACTGATCTGTGGCTCTGCAGATGGATACTATTGGACACACTGCATGAAAATCAAGCATTAGTAGTGTGTGTTGTGTTTGTGTGTGTGTTTGTGTGCGTGCCTGTGTATGTGTGTGTGTGAAGGAGATGACAGGGCAGAGTGTGAACTATACTGAGATATACTGTGGCGCGCAGTGCATGTGACTGTATATTATTTCATTAAATGACATCCTTCTGCTGTTTTTTTAAAAAAAAATTTTGGTTTCGCGATATTTCGCTAGTACCGCGCAACCCTAGAGTTAAGCCAAATCTACAAGAGAGAAAACATGCGGTGAAAAGTTGCGCATATTTTACAACATGCTTTAGCCTATGATCTACAGTAATATGATAGCAGTTACGGTGTTAAAAAAAAAAAAACCTATAGGATAGAAACAAAATAGGCCTGTGAAAAATTACAATAAACCTAATGTTTTGTTCTGAACATGACGTTCACACAGAATAAATTATAGTTTAACAGTTTAGATTCTGCTTGTCAGTAATTCGGTAGAATGGGGTTGAGTCATAGAGTAAAAAAAAAAAAAAAACTAAACTAAATTAAAATTGAAAATAAAATAGAAATGCAAAACTAAACTCTAATAGTCCTGCTTTTGAGGACCTTTGATATTTAGTGAGCCATTCTCCTATCTTGTTCCGCACCCATTTCCCATTAATATCCTCTCAGAGGTGGCTGCATTCTCATCGGGGAGCTTTTCAAGGTACACCTCCACTCCATTCAGCTGACCATTTTACAAGTTTCTGTTTGCACTACTCAGCAAGTCTGCACATCCATAGGCTGCTCCTGACCCCAGTTTCTCCCATTTGCCAGCCTGAAGCTTGTTTCCTGGTGGTTTATCTATCTGCGGATGGCTGGCTCAGCTGCTCCATGCCCTTGCAGTGATTTGCACATGCTGGGCGAAAAGACGAGCAACTCATGCAACATAGTCCTCATTGCATCTATATCACAACACATGACAACCATCCTCAAATTAGCAAAAGAAACAGATGGTATTGTATCCTGGATTTAGCATAATGGTAGATTCATTTTTTTTTTTTTTTATAAACGCAACAGTGAATAAAAACAACCACACATATGAAATAAGGGGACATATTGTTACATACTCAAAATAGACAATGTATTTCACACTGTTTAGACTTGTGTTTATGATTTAATTGTTTGATCAGAGGAATAATCTGTTTAACAAGGAGCTTTTGGGCAGTTTTGAGTAATTTAGTTTCTTTTTACACTATGTTACAGGGATCCCTTCCCACTGTCATGCAAAACCTTGAAATATCAGGGAAATTTTAAATTATGTTGTCAAGGCCTGGGAAAGTCATATAAATCAATACAAATTTAAAAGTCACAGAAAAGTTATTGAGATTTTCCATAATGTCATTGAATTGTTTCTAGTTATATATTTAATCAGCTAAATATTGATTTTGGGTAGAGAAATACTTGCTTGCATAATAATGTCCGATTTGTGAATTAATCATTCTTTTGAGTCAGTTCTTTTCTTTTAATCAGTCAAACCAGTTCACAAACTTCTGACAATCTGAATGAGTCATTTCTGTAAAACAAATAAATATATGTAATTAAACCTAAAAATTAATTAATTTAAAAATGTTTAATTAAAGTCAAATAATATTATTTAATATGACTGAATAACCCTGACTACATTAGGTTCACTGAAATAAATTTTAAGGGTTCAGATCAGCTAGATATGGCTCTAACTGCATGTTTTCACTTTTGATAGTGTAGCGAATCAGTCTGAATAATTTATTTATTTATTTTTAGTTTTTTTAAATACTTTGTAATTGTAAATAACTGGAAAGGTCATGGAAATTCATTAGTCAATAAAGAACATTTTGTTCTTCTAAAATATCCCTTTTACCTGTAAAATTATTATAAAAAACAGTGAAAACCTCCCCTTTGTAGAGGTGAACTTGCGATCTCTTTCAGTGTGATGATAAGCCAAAGACATCTTCCACTGAGATACGTATATGAGATATATGAGTCTAACACAGTTACAGTATTGATTGAACTAATGCATCCTTAAAGATTCTCAGCTTCCTATTTTATTTGATTATGCAATCTTACAGTATGATTTCATCACTATAAATATTATAGGTTGCTTTGTCTGTCATTAAGGACTCTATATTATGTATATATCATGTATGTATAATTTCCCACTCTTCTGGGAACTGTTGAAGATATTATTTGAAATGAAAAAATGGCAAGTTAGCAATTGGTGTAATTGAATAGGAAGAGGAGCCGAATCAATAAAGCAGATATAAATAATTTTCCCATTGGCTAACAGCAAATAAAATAGTTACTTGACAAATAACCTGTAAGGAAAGAGATTTATAAGAGCGAACACATGGGCTGTGTTCACATATATGCAATATATGCAACGCATATGGTCACCATGTAAAGGGGTGCGCCGGCAGTTCACTAAAGGTCTATATAAAAAATGGCATTAGCTATAAAATGAGGAATGTCACGGAATTTGTGATTAATTAATAGCAAAAGGCTGTGATTTAATTTAATAAATATGTAATCTGCATGTGCTGCATGCTTCAAAATGAATGTGAGAAGTCAGCCGCTCATACACTGAAAACACCTCATCATGATAATCACATGTACTGTGTGTGTGCATGTGTGTAGTAGATGACATAAAGTAGAGCACACAGCACATAGACTTTATATTTATTTAATTAAATCAAAGCTTTTTGAAGTTTAATAATCACATTTGGCCATGTAGTGAACTGCTTATCCGGAGTTGAGAAAATACCATCAAAAATACACAGAAAGACCAAAGTAAAATCTCTGTTTAAATGGACATGTGAAATGGGGGGGGGGGGGGGGGACGACAACAATATCACTACTGTATAGTAATGTAATGTGTACTGCAAAGAAAATAATAATAATAATATATTAAAGCAATATCTCACATTTTCTTTTGTGCAGCAAAAATATCTCCAATATTTTCCAGGATTTTATAGAAAAGCACTTTATTTAATAAAAAAAATTAAAATGGAATGTTATGTTGAAAAATTAAAATAATAATATTTTCATAATATTAATATACGTTTTTATGAATTCATGAGATTAGTCACCATTTAGATTTAATTAAACCAGGGCTATTCAACTTTGGAAAACTCAGGGGCCACAAAGCAGGAACCCTAAAACCTTGAGGGCCACACTCTTAATTTTTGTAAATCTTAGATATAAGATTTATTTATTAAGTTTATAGCAATCATGTTATAGTGAGAGTTAATTTATATAAAATATAAAAGTATAAAATATAAATTAGATTTTCGAATTGAAATTTTCTCATGGTTAAGTTTAAAATTTTCAAAGAGCCACTTTCTACTACATTCATTGCAATAAAGAAAACAGACATAATCTGTTCTTACTCAAATGAACCATGGTTTTACTACTGTATGTATATATTGTAGTTACCATGATTGTTATAACAATGGTATTTTAGCAGAAACCATAGATTTACTAAAGTAATTTTGTAGTAATCATGACTATAGTAATGTTTTATTTTTATTTTTATTTTTTTAGATTATTAACCATGTTTCCATTTCATATGAGCTCGAGCTGCGTAATCACATTGGGACACGCCCTGAGTGTCACGTGGTCTGAAGCCCTTGTACAATCATGCCAATTTATTGGCTTGTGGTGCTTAAGTGATGCCCTTAGGCGTCACTTAAGCACCATCAAGTCAGATTTTCTGTTCTTCAGTGCACGATTTTGTCTAAGCCTGTGTTTTTTCCAGCGACTCACGTCGAAGTGAGGATTAATAATCCTCCCTTTTGAGTGGCGAACACGTAAGGATATCGTTAATGCAGTGTAAAATTCAGAGCAATTTTAATGTGTTTTTTGTTTCCATACATTACAAGGGTCCGACTGGGACAGCTGTGCTTTTTGAGGCTTGCAATTTCTCACCACGAGATGTTATCCCCACTTGTTCTAGTTCCACAGCCTCCAGATTTGGAGCTTTGTGTATGGGAGCCATTTGTGATTTCAGCTTTGTGTCTGAGAAGTTTGGAGTGTGAACGGACATTAGATTCTTCCTCGTGTTTGTCACCCTCCCCCTGAGCAAAAGCATGAGTCTCATCGGACATGCTCTAAGGCCTAGCTCAGCAGCCATTTTCTGATGAACAAAGCATGCGAAAGAGTTACTATGCGCGTCTAGAGCTGTTGCCATTAAAAAAAACTGTATGAGAGAATTCGTTGTTGGAAGGTAAGGAACAAATTGACCCCTTTGTCCCTATTGAATAAAATAATATTCCCCAATGGAGTGATGGTGAAGCAACGTGCAGAGTGCTTCGTCAGTGCCATTATGCTTCCGGGATTATATCAGAAATGCAAGGTATTTTAACTTGTTTCTTTTATCTTTCGTCCATTCATGGACCATGCAGGCATTCTGGAAAGACGAGATGCGCACTGCTATCTCTGCTCGATTTTTCAGTAGCGGCATGGATGTTGCTCTTTTCAGTCAGCTGTTGGATCTACACATGATGGTTTTGCAGTCTAATCAGACACATTGCATTAAGGGATGACTTTGAGCTAATATCGGCTCCATTTGGAATTTCCTTTGTGTTTTCCCCCTGCTCTCGTGCTGGGGAACAAGTTTGTCAAGGCAATGCTTTTGTTTGCGAGGGTGTTTCACGCTATCCGGGTACTACACATTGTTCCCCCATTATATGCTGGGATTGGTTTAGTGCTTAACCCGTTATTCAGTACACCAATATAGCTCAGTTTTCCCTGTAATTTACGCTGGCGAACAGGCATTGAATATTTCAGCTTGATTTTGGCCTCTGCCTCCATGACCAAGGGTCTCGGGCATGCGTAATATAACTCAATGTATGATAAAAATAGGTCTGACAGGCTTGCTGTGTAACGAATGATGAGCCCCCATTCAGTGAACGAAATTGGACCGTATAAATGTATCCATTTCTCTCCTGTTTGCACTTCGGTCAGTATCGGAATGAGTTCGCTGTTGTACGCACCTCGAACATCTGAAAACCAGAATGTGGTTCACTTTTCCCCCTCAGCTTGCTGGGGAACGAACATAAAACAAACAAAAAAAAATGCTTCCCGAATTCATCCTGTCTCCATGACCAAGATATGCATAAAGATTTTGATGTTCATCAAGCACAAGTGTACACAAAACACAGTGAATATAAACGCCACACAATGACCCCCCCCCCCCCCATAAGAATGCTGGGGCTGTTGTGGTTAGCCTGTTTGCTCTCAATTTCCCTCCATGTCGCACTTTCTTCCCTATTCTATGCTAGGGAAGATGGTTTATCTGGCGCCCTCTTCTGTAAATACATTCAGAGTGACAGTTTTTTTTTAATTTTTATAATTGCCTGATCAAATTTGGCCTGTCTCCATGACCAAAGGTTTCAAGACATGCATAACAGAATTCGATGTTCATCAGACACAAGTGTACACAAAACACACAGTGAACATAAGCACCACACATTGTCCCCCCAAAAAGAATGCTGGGGCCATTGTGGTGAACCAGTTTTCTCAAATAAACATTCCCCCAATGTTCATACACTTTTCCCCATTCAAATACCAGAGAAAAGGTTTATTCTGTCAGCGTCCCTGCTGTAGATACATTTTAGGATGCTCATCATTTGTGCCTAAATATAATAAAGGTAAAAACATTATCAAATTCCCTTCAACAAGCCACAGTATTGGAGGAGCAAAGGCTTCCCTCCGCTGTGCCGCTGGTTCTGGGGCAGTCACAAAAAGTAAGCCAAGAGCGCCATCTAGTGTTTACAGGTCGCGCTGCAGGCAAGTGCCATTTATTAATCCATCTGTCTGCCCGTCTGTCGGCTTGGCAGCAGCTGTAGGGCATTTCGAACTGGGTACTTTGAATGATAAAGCATGGTTATGTAATTAAATTCAGGCGGGCTTCACCGGTGTTAAATGGGGTTGTTCCAACAGAAATTTCTCTGTGGGAAGCCCCTTTTTTTATTCTGGAAATTCGCTCTCTCTTAGAAAAAGGGGCAATAGAGGAGATTTCCCCTTCTCAAGTCAGGTCATTTTTATTTGTATAGCGCTTTTCACAACACACATTGTTTCAAAGCAGCTTTACAGGAAATCATGCATTATACAGTGAAACTGTAATATCTATAATGTCTTACAGTGATTTTTGTGTTGTTTGATTAAATAAGATTGTAAAATGTGTATAGAAATTAAATAATTAAATAATAATTGTATTTAGAACCCCTGTGAGCAAGCTAAATGCAACTGTGGCAAGGAACACAAAACTTCATAAGATGTTGGTTAATGGAGAAAAATAACCTTGGGAGAAACCAGGCTCACTGTGGGGGCCAGTTCCCCTCTGGCTAAACAACATGAATATAATGCCAATATTAATTATTTGAGTGCAGTGCAAGTCATGGCTTTATTTTTATTTTTTATTAAGTAAGCGTTAAGGTCCGGTGTTTTAAAAATAAAAATAAAAGATTTTTTTTGCTTTTTTTTTTTAATGAACTTAGTCAAGAGTAATGACTAGTGTCTTTGAAATCCATCCTGGATTAACTACAGAAGTTCACAAAGATGCATTGTCCTTTGTTTGTTGGCTGATGAAGGCTTTTGTTGGCAATTAAATGATAGTCTATGTATTCTATTTCAAGAGTGTATTCCATCAATAGACAAAGGTGATGCAGGCAGAGATAAATGATAAGGTGCATCGCAGTTCAACCTGCAGGTCATTTTGGTGAGGTTCGGTGGGGTCCATCCTAAATCCAAGGTTCAGGCAGTGGCATATGAAGTATCCAATGTCTTACAGTTGGAGTTGGCATCAGTTCATCCTCTGAAGTCAAAAGACTGAAGTGATGTCTGGCTAGCACTGGATGTAGTTTTTCTTCATCTCTCAGTGACACGTAGCAGTGGAGTCTGACACCAAGCAGGAATGGAGCTGGATCTGGCAGATTCTTATCCCGAGGTTGAGACATGGAAACAAATAGAATAATATTAGCATAGATGCCATTCAATTGTATGCAGAGTTATATATCATGAGGGATGTTTCTGGTTTCGGCAGACCTAACTAAAGCAGCCTAATTGTGAGTTGATGGATAAATTAGGTGTATGCCTTGCTAAATAGATGAGTCTTTAGTTTAGACTTAAACTGAGTGAGTGTGTCTGTATCCCGAACACTGTTAGGGAGACTATTCCATAGTTTATGAGCCAAATATGAAAAGGATCTACCTCCTTTTGTGGATTTTGATATTCTTGGATTTATTAACAAGCCAAAATCTTGTGATCGTGATGAATGTGATGGAATATCACTTAACTCTCTGGGGTCTGAGGGTGTTTTGGGCCCTGGAGAAGTTTTGACATGCCTTGACATTTGTGCTTTTTTCAGTTGCTTAAAAACATATTAATGTCTAAAGTCTGATAACACTGTATCCAGCACAAACTGGGCTACAATGACATGTGAGCAACATGTATGTACATTGTCACTGAAATAAGGCCATATAACACATACTAAACATTTGTTCACAATACTTTTGAGAACTGGATCTTGTAGCCTAGAGTTTCTGCTACAAAATTATGTGAAAACCATCCTGATCACTCATTCTTACAAAACAATATAGTCATTTAACTTTTGTAAGACACTTTTAGTTTTAGAAAGGCCATATGCGAGGAGGCGTGGATGATAATGAATATTGATGTGATTCACACCTGAGACCCCTCCCCTGGGCCTATGAATGAGGAATGTGACTGAGAGAGAATTAATGTGAGGAGACTTAATGTTTGAATGTATTGTTTGTAGCTTATTCACAAAATCAAGTTTAATTTAAAAGAAGTAATCTGACTATACATTTTCTTTACATATAGCTTTTACTTAAAAACCTTAGACATACACTACCATTTAAAAGTTTTAGATCGGTAAGATTTTGTATTGTTTTTAAAAGAAGTCTCTTCTGCTCACCAGGACTGCATTTATTTGATCCAAAATACAGCAAAAACAGTGATATTGTGAAATATTTTTACAATTTAAAATAACTGTTTTCTATTTGAATATATTGTAAAATGCTATTTATTCCTGTGATCAAAGCTGAATTTTCAGCATCATTACGTCATCATTATTTTTAATGTCATATTAGGCTACATATCATATTTATATCATACAGCATACAATTTAAATACCTGCTTTAGCCGAAACAACATTTATATGTAACGAAATCTTGTCTTTTAGGACATATTTCAAATTTCAATACACTGCATACTGGCTGGCAAGTCTGGAAATAGTCCAACTAGTAAAATATGTACATGTTTATATAAAATGGCATGTCAACTAATGTAAGTAAAGACTTACTCATCCGAAATTGTATCCTCGGCTGGATCAAGTCGCACTTCAAAATGCAAATGTTCATCGGAGTCCCACTCTTCTTCTGAGGAAAATGTGAGCTCTTCCTCACCTGTGTAGTAGTGTGCCATCTTCCAAATGCGCAGGAAAGTGAATGAATCTGATGATGAACTTGATGTTTTTTAAGGCATTGTTGGGGGCGTTTACCATTTGCATTGATCGCCTCAGCACATTACCGTATGAATAGCGCGCTCTGCTGGTGGGTGTGATCACATTAGCGATAATTAGCTGAGCCAGGAGAAACATACATCTCTTTGTTTCATACAGATTACATTGCAGGAGAATATTTGTTTTAAATTTGAATTGTTTTATTTAAAAGTAGACATTTTAAGCTTTCTTTAGACATATGTTTCATGTTTGTCTGATAAGCATTCGCGGAGTTTCATTTCATTTTTATGATGTGTTTCAGAAAGATGTACGCGGAGACAGAGACAGCACCCTGTTTATTTTGTTTATTTTACAAAAGCACAAGGTTTTGTTGTTATTGTGAGTGTACACAAATAAAAGTAGACCCTTTATAGTCTCTAATGATGTCTTACATTTATCTGAATGCCCATAAAGTATTTTAAGTTGTTTCCGCTGTTATGAGGAAAAAATCCAGCAGGACGTGCCGGCGCGTCCGTCGACCCCAGAGGGTTAAGTACTGCAGAGCTAGACCATTCAAAGCTTTGTATATAGTTAACAGAATTTTAAAATGAATATGGAAATTAATGGTAGCCAATGTAACGACGATAAAATTGGGCTAATATGATCATATTTCTTGGTTCTAGTCAGCACTCTGGCAGCTGCATTTTGAACCAACTGAAGTTTATTTATTGAACTTGCTGGACATCCTCCCAGTAATGCATTACAATAATCTAGTCTTGATGTCATGAATGCATGAATTAATTTTTCAGCATCAGCAACAGAGAACATGTGTCATAATTTAGCAATATTTCTCAGGTTGAAGAATGCTGTTCAACAAACATTGGAAATTTGATTTTCTAAGGACAGTTTGGTATCAGATATAACACATAAGTTCTTTGTAGAAGAAGATGACTGTGGCATGGGGGGTGTGGTCATGTGTCTGTCTGTGGGAGAGGGAGAGTGGTAAGGCTCGTCACCTGGGTTGTGATTACTCTTAACACCTGTCTCTCATTATAGTGATGGCGGAGGGAGACCTGATAAGGCACGCCAGAGCGTCAGAGGGAGAGAGAGAACGACGCGACATGTTCAAAGAGTGTTGAAGAGTGTTTTTAATAAGAACCTGTTTGAGCGAATAGTCCAAGAGACCAGAGAGTGTACAGTGTGAAAGAGACCGAAAATAAAGACTTAATTGAACTGCTTCGTCATTTCCCGACTCCTCCATTGCCCACGAACTTAGACTTATCACAATGACATAACAGTGCATCCATCAAGAGTCAAATTATATTTTAGTGGCTTATTTTAGAGGTTTTTGGTCCATCATTAGTAGCTCTGTTTTGTCTAAATTGAGTAGAAGGAAATTTCTGGCCATCCAGTCTTTGATTTCATTGATACAATCTGCTAATTTGGAGAATTGTGAATTTTCATTGGGTTTAGAAGAATTATAAAGTTGGGTATCGTCGGCATAACAGTGAAAACTTATTCCATGATTCTTGATAATATCTCCCAGGGGAAGCATGTATAAGGAGAAAAGCAGAGGTCCTACAACTGATCCCTGTGGCACTCCATACTTAACATTTGTTTGATTTGACAATTACTAATTTACATGTACAAAGTGGTAGTGGTCTGATTAATAGGACCTAAACCATGCTAATGCAAGTCCACTGATGCCAAAATAATTCTCTAGCCTATTCAAGAGAATGTCGTGATCTATCATGTCAAAGGCAGCACTAAGATCTAAAAGCACTAGAAGAGAAATGCAGCCGTGGTCAGATGATAAGAGCAAGTCATTTGTAACTCTGATAAGTGCAGTCTCAGTACTTTGATGGGGCTTAAATCCTCACTGAAATTGTTCATAAATTCCATTTCTCTGTAGAAATGAACATAGTTGGGAGGACACTACCTTTTCTAGTATTTTTTGCATAAATGGTAGATTTGAAATCAGTCTGTAATTAGTCAATTATCTAGGATCAAGCTGTGGCTTCTTAATAAGTGGTTTGATAACTGCCATTTCAAAGTTTCTTGGGACATGTCCTAAGGATAGCGAGGAGTTAATAATATTAAGAAGAGTTTCTGAAATTACTGGGAATACCTCTTTTAAGAGCTTAGTTGGTATTGGATCTAACATACATTTTGTGGCATTTGATTTTTGGTAAGTTTTGTTAGCTCTTCATGACCTATGACATCGAAGGATTGAAGTTGCTCGTGAGAAAAATTAAAAGACTCTGTTTTCTGAGGTGCTGTGACATTTGATTGCATAGTTCCAATTTTATTTCTGATTATTTCAATTTTATCAGTAAATAAATTCATGAAGTCATTACTATTGTGCTGCGACAGAATATCTGGTTCAGTTGATGCTTTATTCCTAACCAATTTAGCCACAGTACTGCATAAATACCTAGGATTGTTGTGGTTATTTTCTATGAGTTTGCTAAAATATGCTGACATGGCAGCTTTTAGTGCCAGTCTGTAGCTACAGACACTATCTTTCCATGCACAGTGAAATACCTCTAATTTTGTATTCTTCCACTTGCGCTCCATTTTCTGAGCTGCTCTCTTGAGAGCATGAGTGTGATCATTTTACCACTGTGCGAGGCTGTTTTCTTTAATTTTCTTTAATCGAAGGGGGGCGACACTATCAAGAGTGCTAGAGAACGCTGTATTTATATTTTCTGTTATTTCATCAAGTTCTTCTAGTTTTTTTGGCTTACTGAGTATGTGAGACAGTTCTTGAAGATTATTAGTGAAGTTATCTTTAGTGGTTGATAGAATAGTTCTATCTGAACGATAGTGTGGTGTAGATTGAGTGGCATTAGCTGATCGCAACAAACAAGAGACTAGGTGATGATCTGAGATATCATCGCTCTGCGGTACAATTTCTATAGTATCAACATCAAATCCATATGACAGAATTAAATCTAGCCTATGATTATGGCGATGAGTTGGTCCTGTCACATTTTGTCAGACTCCAAGAGAGTTGAGAATATCAATAAATGCTAATCCCAATGTGTCATTTTCATTATTTATGTGAATTTTGAAGTCACCAACAATTAATGCTCTATCTACATTAACTACTAGATAAGAAATTCACCAAGGAAACCAGAGTAAGGCCCAGGTGATCTATATACTGTAGCAAGGGCAAAAGATGACTTTTTTTATTTATATCCTTCTCAGTGAAAATGCGGCTTTTACAGCCATTATTTTCCGGTCCCGAAAAAAGACGGCAGATTGTGTCCCATTCTGGATTTTGAGATTTGTCTAATAAAATGTCAATTCAAAATGCTGACGCAGAAACAAATAATGTCACAAGTGCAGCCGGGGGACTGGTTTGTGACAGTAGATTTGGAGGACGTTTATTTCCATATTCAGATTGTGCAGAAGCACAGGCGCTTTCTCAGATTCGTTTTCGGGGGCAAGCGTATCATTTTTGCATCCTTCCATTCGGACTTGCACTGGCACCACACACTTTCACAGAATGAATGGATGCAGCTCTGATTCCTTGAGGCTTCAAGGCATCTGCGTTTTGAATTATCCTGACAATTGGTTGGTGTTTGCCCAATCAGAGATTTTGGCTGCCCAACATCGAGATGTCATTCTCAGCCATTTGATCTAGGGCTGTGTAACCTAGACAAGAGTGTCCTGTTGCCAGGGCAGCATACTCTGTTTCTAGCTCTGTGGAGCTGGATTCGCAAGTGATGCAGGCACGTCTGTCTTCAGTTCTCATTCTGTCATTTCGCCAGTGTCTAGCGATGTGTGGGATGAGTTCTCCCTGCGGGAACATTTTACAGGCTTTTGGGGCTCATGATCACGGCTTCCGTTGTCAGTCCCCCAGGCATGTTGCATGCAAGACATTTTCAGTGCTGAATGAACTCCACAAAGGGACTTCAGCCATTGACATATGCATTCCGTCTCTTCAAATTGATGCGTGGGTGCAACCGAAATCTGTTACCATGGTAACAGACACACCTTTTGATGTTAGGTGTTCCGTTGGGACAGATGTGTCGCTGAAAAGTTATAACAACAGACACCTCCTCCACGGGTTGGGGTGCTGTATACGAGGGTCGTCCAGCCTACGGGGCTTGGACGGGTCAGTGGCAAACTGTCTGGAGATGTTCACGTTGCTGCTGGCATTAAAGATTTCCCTCCCGGAGATTCAGGGCAGTCGTGTCCTCATCCGGTTGGACAACAGGATGGTGGTGTCCTACACAAATCGTCAGGGAGGAGTGCATTCTCATCCCATGCTGAGGCTGGCACGTCTAATTCTTCTGTGGGCATGGGACAATGTGCTGTCTCAAAGAGCTGTGCATGTCCCAGGCCAGTTGAATTTGGGGGCGGATCTCCTGTCCAGACAGGGGGTTGATGCCCGGAGAGTGGACATCACATCCTCAGATTATGGAACAAATCTGGAGAAAGTTCGGCAGAGTGGAAGTGGACCTGTTCTCTTCGAGCTAGATGTCACACTGTCCCCTCTGGTTTTCCCTCTCACCTGGGACCTCTGGGCATCGATGCGTTGGTGCATCAGTGGCCGACAACGCATCTTTACGCATTCCCACCGATCAGTCTGCTGCACGCAGTTCTGCAGAGAGTTCAGGAGGATTGGGTTCGGCTTCTGTTAGTGGTGCCGTTTTGGCCATCTCATGTATGGTTTTCAACTTTGGTCTCTCTCCTGGTCATTTTGTTTATAAAAATTATGTTATCAGTCTCGTTTATAACCAAACTGCGTGTGAACATAACCGTATTCTATAACAGGACTAACAAAGCATTCTGCTGATTTGCGAATTAAGCCATAGTGGTACTTACCTCCGTTCTAATAAATTTCTTTGGATGAATAAAACTGATTTTGTTTTTTTATTTTACTTAGAATGGTAGTGGGTATTTAGAAGGGGCTTGCTGGCTTCCTGAGCCTAACAGCTGCACTAACTCCCAAAACGCTGACCTTTCCAAAACAGTTTCGAGCATTACATGCTCTTATTTTTCCAGTCCCTCCTCAACTATCCTTATCTAGTAGACACCTGTAAGGGCCAGGATGTGGAGTTGTAAACATTGTGAAAGCTCAAATCCATTTATAATACAGACCTGCTGGAGATATGAGTTTCTGCCCTGTTAGCACCCATAAGAGGAAGGTGATATATCTTTGCATTGAGCACCCTCTGTAACATTGTCTCTGCTTGGGGCAAAAACATATTGTAATAAAGTACAATACAATAAATCCAAATAGACAATTGGCAGGAGTAGAACACCAATCAGAGAATCTTAGCATATGAAAATTCTATACACTTGTCATGGAGGATAGTTGAAGTTTATTATCAAGTTTATGTTTTTGTTTTCATAAGATTAGGTAAATTATTACTTTTTAGCCTGATACTTCAATGTTAAATATTTTCAAGCTATTAAAGGGTCAGCACACAAGAGCAAATGCTATGTTATATATTTATTTGTTTAATGTGATTTTGCTCTGGAAACTGTCCATGTCCCTGGATGAGATGCCAAAGATGTACATATGGGCACCAAATAGCATTTGAACAAAGGAAGCGTAATAAATAAGACAATACAATAAAGATGGCATGGCCAGTTCACTAAATCCCTTTTATCCCTGTGGACTCTCCTTAGCTACAAGCACTTAGAGTTTAAGTGCTTGATAATACCTTGTTTTATGCCCACACGCACCCTTGAAAGGAAAGGGCATTTCCTCTGTCCTCTTTCATTTATTCTGCAAACTTCTCCTAGATCAGATAAAGGCCCATCTGGAAAGCTGTACCCTTCGACTCACATCACACTCATTTATACTGCAACAAACATGCAAAACAAAACTTTTGTTTCAAGAAATCACAACTATTTATCAACCTCATATTTTCAGAGGGATAAAAGTCAATGAGATTCTGAAACAAAAGATTGTGATGCAGGATTTGCATTGATTTTATAGCTGGAGCTGAAAATAATTTATCATAAAGCAATGCTCAACCTGTCACCTTTACAGTTCCACTATACAAGAATCTTGAAGAGATTTTGTCTTCAGATTGTTACCCAGAAAACTAATCACATTCAGTTGACCATAGTGCAAAAGAAGACATGAAATAACTTTTAACAACTCTTCAAATCATTGAAGATAATCTAATCACACCACAGCAATTTAGAAAATGTATACAGATAGAGGGTTGTTGAATCTGGGTTGTTTTGCATCCTAGATTTTGATGATCTGAAATTGTTTAATTACTATGATGGCCTGTATCAACATGATCAATCAAGAAATCAACTTGTAGCTTCAGAAAGTTCATGTATACTTAAATCAGCCCCATACTGCTGGTGAGCATGATTTTCAGGTTGCATTTTCTCAACAAAAAATATTTTTTTTTACCCCACTGTCAGTTAGGTTAAGGTTGGGGGTAGGGTTAAATAAAATATGCATTCCGTTTGACTTTATTACATCGTTTACAACTAAAAATACTTGCTTTTGGCACCACTCTGTGGACATTTCACCCAGAAACTTGAGCTCTCAAATCCCCATACATTCAGATTAATCACAATTAATTAAACCACTTTTTGTAAATGCCTCTGAAAAGACATGATATCATTGCATTGCTTATTTATAGAGGAAGGCAAAAAAAAAAAAAAAAAAAAAAAAACCTATATAAAGCTAGATGATGTTTGCACCTGGTGCAAATAGTGCCAAATATTATTTGCACCACAATCCTGGAAATAATGGTAGATGCTGTTTGCATCCCGGTGCAAATAGTGGCAGATACTATTTCACCCCTAATTAAATACTAACAGTATAGGGGCATCATTGCAGTGTGTTTATTGTGTTTATTTAAAGTCCCAAAGACATATCACACCATCCCCCTACCCCTAAACCTAACCCCAGCTTTCCTTTGAAAAAAATAACCTTAATGTTTTGCTATGGTAACTATAGTATCACCATTGTATTTTGTAGTAAAATCATAGTTACCACAAAATTAAACATGGTTACTATATAAACCTATGGTTTCCGCCAAAAAAACATAGTTCTATCAGAAATACTCGAGATTATTGGAATTAATACAAGCAAAAACATACTTCTATCATTTGGCATAAGCCCCGTCCTACGGTTCAGTGCTCAGATGCTGCTTGAAACGTCAGATCCTGCCAGAGGCGATGATGGCAGGGGAGTGGAGTTTATCCCAAACCGAATGAAACCTATTTTGAACCTAGCCCCCAAAAGAAAATCAAACAATTTGATTAGACTCAGGATAGCCACCAGGTCTTCGGAAGGTAAGAGACGAATCTGAAAGAAGAAATAAATATGAATGATGCAACATGGCCTGTGTATACTGTATGACATGCTACTATTGTGCCATACCCTGCAGGAGGGTAGGCTGCTTATGAGGATTGTTGAGAATGGGTGATCCTTGTTTGTGCAATATCTTTGCAGGGGACAGACTATGCTGATTGGCCCTTTGATAAGGAAGAACATTGTTTGTGCAATACCCTTTGTTGAAGGATATACAATGTTTGTGTTTGAGCCCTTCGAGCAGGGTGAATGTTTTGGCAATAGTTTTGCCTGAAGGATGAACAATGTCGCATTTGAGCCCTCTGACAAGGGCGGCCATTGTTTGTGCAATATCTTTGCGGGCTTGCGGAGCAGCATGTCCCTACTGGGTTGTCTTCCAGGCGCCTGCTCTACCTTGCCGCGAACCACCCTTCCCGGGCACGATAAATTCAGTCGTCCCCTTGGTGCTGCTGGCGCGGAGTCTGGAGGCCTGGTTAGTGCTCTCCAGCTCCTCACGGTGGCTCGTCTGGACGATTCGCCTCGGCTATGCGATCCAATTCACCAGATGCCCGCCCAGGTTCAGTGGCATCCTCTCCACTGCGGTGTGGGGCGAGGGTGCCTCCATCCTTCGTGCAGACATTGAAGTCTCTACGAGACACTCACCTTCCGGGCGTCCTCAACAGTGCAGCGGAAGCGCTCTCATGGCAGGTAACGCTTCGCGGGGAGTGGAGACTCCAGCTGATTTGGGGAGGTGCAGGTAGACCTGTTTGCCTCCCGAGAGTCCTCTCACTGCCCCCTTTGGTACTCCCTGTCCGAGGCTCCCCTCAGCATGGGTGCCTTGATACACAGCAGGCCTCGGGGGCTATGCAAGTATGTGTTTCCTCCAGTGAGCCTCATTGCACAGACACTGTGCAAAGTCAGGGAGGCGGCTGTATGCCTTGAAGTGGTGTCTCTTTGCAAACTGGTGTTCTTCCCATGGGGAAGACCCAAAGAGGTGCGGGGTCGGGTCTGTGCTGTCTTTCCTACAGGAAGGGCTGGAGAGATGGCTGTCTCACTCTACCCTGAAGGTGTTCGGGGATGCTATAGCAGCGTATCACAACACACTGAATGGGAGACCCTCATGGCAGCACGACCTGATCACCAGGTTCCTCAAAGGTGCGAGGAGGTTGAATCCTCCTAGACTTGATTCCCTCTTGGGATCTCTCTGTGGTCCTGCCTGCCCTACAGAGAGCCCCCTTTGAGCCCCTGGAGCAGGCTGAGCTCAGCACTTTGTCACTGAAGACAGCCCTCCTGGTGGCGCTCACTTCCATCAAGAGGGTGGGGGACCTACAGGTGCTCTATGTCATCAGCGAATGCCTGGAGTTCGGGCCAGCACAATCTCATGTGATCTTGAGACCCAGGCCCGGTTATGTGACCAAAGTTCCCACCACTCCCTTCTGGGATCAGATGGTGAGCCTGCAAGTGCTCCCATCAGAGGAGGAAGACCTGGCCTTGTCATTGCTATGTCCAGTTCGAGTCCTGCACATCTATCTGGACCGCACGCAGAGCTTCAGATGCTCGGAGCAGCTCTTTGTCTGCTTTGAAGGGCAGCAGAAGGGGAAAGCTGTCTCCAAACAGAGGCTGGCCCATTGGATTGTGGATGCCATTTCCTTGGCTTACCAGTCCTGCTGTGCCCATTGGGGGTTTGGACGCACTCCACTAGACGTGTTACGTCCTCCTGTGCACTGGCAAGGGGGGCCTCTCTAGCAGACATATGCAGAGCTGCGGGTTGGGCTACACCCAATACCTTTGTGAGGTTTTACAACCTACGCATAGAACCGGTTTTATCCCGAGTGTTACGAGGTAACAGCAGGTAGCCAGGTCAGCCTGTTGGGTGTACCGCTTGCATTAAGCCTTTCCCCTTTTTCAAAGTGATAATGTGTGCTATTTTTTCCACAACAGTTCCCTGTAACTGGTGAACCCTGGACACCTCTTTAAATCTTAAGCACTGTTCGGTGATGAACTCGGCAGAGGAGTGATGCCACCAAGCCCAGTACTGGAGGTATGCCCCTTTTCAGGTGAGCCCGTGTACTTGGGCTCAGTGCTCCATATGTGGTGATTCCCCACTGGGTAATCCCGTTTGATGCATTTCCACTGTTCAGTTTCCCCTCTGGTGAACACTGTATTTCCCCTCATCAGAGCTTCGCTCTGCTACGGCCACTGTTGCTGTGTACCCTCTCCGTAGATAGGGTCCTCCCGGTGGTATCATTCCATATGTGAACTTCCCCATTGGTAAGTCCATGTGAGGTATTCTCCACATGTTAACCTCCCTCCAGTAGGATGTGGTCTCTGTAGTGCTCTCCCTCCTGGAGAGGGAAGAGCACTTCCCAGCGTTATTCTATAAGGTGCTCGGCAGGAAATTGCTTAACAGCAAATATCAGGAAAGGCCACTGCCTGTAGCCTCCTTCGGTAAGTGCTTCCTCCCCGCTTAATGGGACTAGGGAGACACTTTACCTAAACTCGCTGGAAGGTCACGACGTGGTCGAGCGCTCGCTGTGAGGCACGCAGCAGCTTGCCCATGTCCATTCTTCCGTACCTTGTGACACGGTTCAGCGCCTGCGGCGTTTCCTATAGGAACCCCTAGTGTCACTACATCGACACAATGTCTAGTGAGTGACAGACAGAGAACATCTGGGTTACTGGTGTAACTCCTGTTCCCTGATGGAGGGAACGAGACGTTGTGTCCCTCCTGCCACAGCGCTGAACCGGCCGCTGACATGGCCAGGACTCTTTATCGTCTCCTCAGCATAAATCTGATTGAGTGATGCACGCCATCTCCTTTATACCAGTATGTCCGGAGTGGAGAGTGGCATGCAAATTCCACTCGCCAATTCTCATTGGCCTTTTCTATTTTAAGCAAAGGTGATTGGGGCTCTCAAGATCGAACCCCTAGTGTAACTACATCGACACAATGTCTCATCCCTCCATCAGGGAACAGGGGTTACACCAGTAACCCAGATGATTATGAGTCCTCCAACGAGGACAGCCGTTGTTTGTGCAAGATCTCTGCCAAAGGATGAACAACGTAGGGCCCTACAATAAGGGTGACATTGTTGTGCAGTACCCTTTGCCAAAAGATAAACAAGGGCGTATGTTATTTGTGCATGGGTTTGTACAACAGTATACTTCACTGTACTTCAGACCTTTGTTTTGTTAGGCAAGAAAATTAGCGACCCAAGTTTGGTTTCGACCATGAAAATGGGTAAAATTGACAATATATGCATGGAACCACACTGAGAGCCCCGCGTTCCTAGGGATTTAACCAAATAGGTCCTCAAATGTAATTTTAATTATGTATTTATTTATTTTTTATACAAAAAAGAAAGTTAGCAGAGAAAACCATGCTTAGGCTTGTGAATGGCCCTAGTGAGAAGGCGGATATGATTGTATGCTTCTGATGAAGCCTGTGTTAAACCATAACGAGTATGGATCATCCATGATGTGTGAAGCATCAGTCGACTGATATTTGGTATCTGATTGAAAGAAGCATTAATCTGGCACAGTTTTATCCCAAAAGATAATACGAATGCCTTATTTACCTGCTACTAAATGTTACTGCCCTGACCACAAGCACATATGAAGAAACGGAACAAAGTGACCGAATTGCATTGATGACTTAAAATAAAATGTACTTTGTTAAACTAACATAGAGCATAATGAGGAGCTTGAGTTTTGGCCGGAGATGTATTTAATGAACTGTATGCGGAGCTTGAGAAATTAAGCTTGAATTAAAATGTGATAAGGCCTAATTAGAAGCTCATGGTCTTATCACTAATAACATAATTAATGGTTAGCAGTGCCCATTGTAATACAGATCTCTACAATGTAGAAGGCAGAATTACTTCTGATGAATGAAACATGTAACATAACTGTAATTGGGAATTTGTTTTGAATTGATTATTTCTTGTATTGGCAGCAAATGCATTGTGCTGTTAAAGAAATGTAGAAATGTAATGAGCAATGCCTACTACTTGGTGTCAGAGGCATGCAGCAACAATGATACTTCCCCTTTCAGGAAACGTGAATGTGGAATGTGAGAAAAGAAAACACGCACGATTTAACGTGATAGGAGCGCAAACGCAATGCAAGAACATGATATTTATGGATGTAATCAGACCCCATGCATTGAAGTACTTGTGTGTAACAATGTGCATGAATTAGGAACCTGCTTCCCTAATAAGAGGACGCTCAGGCATGCAAACACTGAGGTAAAATTTTGAAATTTGTTTTGGAGTAACACGCCAATCACCTAACATGATCGGTGAGGACCGAATGCTCCAGTAAAATGAATATTGTCGCTGAAGCAGAATTGATGTATTAGACTTATGATGAACAGCAAATTGAGAATGTTGGAAGCAGAAAACCTGTAACCCAATCTACCACCAGCTATTTGCATTGATGATTGTTCCCCAAAAGAAGAATGACTGAGAACTTAACATATTTTCCTGATGTTGACCGGCTGGTGACGAGCGTGACATCAAGGTGAGTATAATTCAACATGAAGCGATTGTTGCTTGGAGAAGCGAGGCATGTAGTCTGATGTATGTTTCACTCGCATGCGTGACAGTAAAAACACGAAAGTATTCTGAACAATGAGAGACAGCTTGCCAGCTTTTAAAGTGGAGCTGTATTGTGATTGGATGAGATGCCTGATAGATGAATCCCAAGGACTTCGTGCTAGAACTACACATACGCTTACATGTACTACAATATTACTAGAGTAAAACTACCTTTATATTCATTTTTATGTATTATTATAAGTTACATTAAAGAAAATATTAAAAGTGTAGACAGGAAACAGAGTGGGCAAAAGATTGTGACAACTCGGCATCGAACCCGGGTCGAAAAGGTTCTCTGGTGTTATTACAACATATTATACTTGAGATTTTGAACGTTTTTTCAAAAAATACTTTGCTTGCACTGCCTGAGAGAAGCACAGTCATTTAAGAATCTGTGAACACAGTTTCCATAAATCATTGCATGTGCCCTTAACTGCTGACTTCCTCATGTAAAATGTCTTCAGTGCTCAGCCAGTTTCTTTAAAAATCAAGTTTTTAACCTTGTTTACATGTCCATATAGTGTTTTGTTTTTTTTTATTGCTAGAAGACATACCATGAGTGAAATCAGCAGTCAACCCCATGGCTGAGTATTTTTGCCTTGGAACTGTAGTGAGCCTTCATGTATTACCAAAGGATCTGATAATCTGAGATAAATGGATGCAGTTTATTTGGAAAAATTGTAATGTCCCAGCAAAACTTTCAGAGAAAACTTGGGTTTGCAGTAGTCATTTTTCATAAAACTGTTTTGAAAATTTTACCCAAAAACAGATGGGTTTTGCCACTGAACTTACATTGAAGCCCAGCGTGATTCCATCAATTTATCCTGGGCACACAGCAAGCCCGAGCTGCAGGTGAGCGGTGCAGGGGTGAGTGGAGATGGAGGCGGGGACTAATTTGCATATGAATATATACGCGCATACTAAATGAGGCAAACGTGTAGAGTTATATCTAAGCCATTTTAAGGCATGAAGGGATTATAAAAAACAACAACAAAAAAAACTTTTAAATATGTAATTTTGATTAAATACAATGAGTTTTTAGGGGTTAAACCAGTGACTGGAGAGGGACTTTAACAGATTGTTTAAGTAGCTCCAGAGTTTTACATTTTAGCTCTATCTAATATGGGGAAATTGTCCATGGATGAATTATTTGGTACACTGCTACACAACTCTTTTTATTCTTATCCCAAAGCATCATAATACCCAAACCTTGTCAGTATTAGGTACATACCTAATTGCCTCACAGGCATAAACCACATGGCACATTATATACTGTGTATGATTTAGATAACAGCCTATGTTAGTTTTATTTCTTTAATTAGCAGTAACAATCAATAACTTGATCACGTAGTTACATTTCATACAATTTCCCATTTCCCAAGGTAAATAGCATAATACATTGTTGCTAAATTACACATTATCCCTCTCTGGAGCAAATGTGACAAACCCATAATAGCATCACTTCGATCCTTCCTAGAGCTAATTTAATTACATCTCCTCATGCTGCTAGATTATGATTTTTTTTGATTTTGTTATTTTTTTCAGTCTTCATAAAGAGAGACCCCATCTGGACTTATTTTAAACAGTCTGTAACCTCATAGCCTTCTTTAATTTTCTCTGCAGTAAAGTTAGATTTTGTTTGTTTGGCTAATTCAAAGTGATGGACCCAAAAGAAATCAAATTACATAAAACGAATTATCTGTTGAATCTGGTGCTGATTGTGACAACGGTCTTGGTATGGTTTTCTTCCAGCAGTCTTTAGCGCCATATGTAGATAATAATGACACTGTCTAAAGGCAACATGAAAAGAGTTTTATTTTGTCCTTCTGTAATCTGTAGGTTAATGTCAAAACATTTGTTTGAAATGTCATACTGATGATCTTATTTGTAAAATGCACAGAAAACAGTGTGACCACTTTTTCCTCAACTATAGCACCACAAATTCAGTTAATTGTTGTGCAGAACTTGTAAGGAATCCACCTTTTTTAAAATCAATGTGATTGTTTTGCTTGTTTTGCCTTAATAATCACACTGTTAAAGGATGGAATTTTACAGCTCTGAACATTTTTAATAATGAATTCTCTTTTTTTCTGGGCCACTTTCCCTCCCACTGTGTTTTCTTTTCAGTAATTGATCTTGCACATATCAAGCAATACCTTTAAACTGATGTAATACATTTGAAAGTGGTTAGAATTTGTAATTAATACAGAACAAATGATGGCATTGTTCAGTATTTTTAAAGCACACACAGATTTCGGTTTAGCATAAGTTAACTATATACTGCACATGCAAAAAGACTAGATTCTGTTTTTCACTTTCTCACTTTGTGCTGCAGGAATCTTTTGTTATTTGAAATGGAATTCTCATTATGGTCCCACTAATTTGTCATCCACATGTATGAGAATGGTCTGGGATTTTTGCATGTGCAAAATAGGTATTTCATCATTCTGTTTGATAATCTAAAGCAATATGCTTTTTTAGCCATTAGTTCTGGTTTTATATTATATATTCCTTGCAGGTGCAGTGGGAGAGCATGCTGCGGGCCAACACAGTTTCATGAGAATTCATAAGAATAGTACGAGATGGCGAATTTGTAAGAAAACGTAAAACTTGTACACCAGCCAATCACAGCTGGTTTACTCGTCTCCTTCAAACCCTCATATTTCCTTTCTTCTGTCATACACAAAACATATTTATCAGGTAAAATCATAGTCACAGGTTCAAAGTTATGGTTAGGTTTATATATGGGGTTTGGGTTAGGTGTTAAATTACGAAATATAGCACGAACACGGATCCTGAACCCCAAGTTTTGCTTTCTTCCTTCCTACACAAAATAGCTTGGCACAAAAAATGTGGGCACATTTGTGCCATCACCTGATTTGCATAATTTAATTGGCCGTTAAAATAATGCAGACAGTGCATGCAAATAAACTACATGACTAGTGGGTTCTAATAAGTTAAATCTTATTGAATTCCACCCAATATGTCATGGTAGCTATAGTTAATAATGTGTTATCTCCACAATTGACTTCATATAACAATAGGATACCTCATTGTCAAGGTGAATCAAAACATTCCTTGGTGTAATTGGAATGGAATCATTTGGGAGAATGAACATGCTGTTCTTCAATCTCATGAATAAAAACATTGAAATATATTGAAAGGTGAAGTGTTTACTTTCTGCACCATTAGCATCAACGGACTGAATTGCAAAAAATAATGACTTTAGTAGCCCTGCCCCTAACTCACGCCATTGGTTAAGCCAATGTTGCTATTCTGGGCTGGTCAGGATATTCAAACAAACAAAGCAATGTTTCAAAAGTGCCACAATAGTTACACTTTTTGTGAGAATCAACCTACAAAGGGCTTATAGTTGTCTCTGCATGTTACGTAAATGGGAATAGGTGTGTTTTAACATAGAACAAATATTTCACACAGTACCTTTAACTGTATTTTTATGCCAAAAAAAAAAAAAAAATATATATATATATATATATATATATATATATATATATATATATATATATGCATTTTTAAAATTTTACTCTCTTTATACAGTTTTTATTGCTCCTTTTTAAGTCCTCCCACCCCTTTTCTCTGTCTCTGTAGGGTGGCATGATTGCTCTTCTGTTGTCCATCCTTTGCTTGGTGTTGATCCTGTACACTCGTAGACGCTGGTGTAAACGTCGCCGGGTCCCTCAGCCGCAGAAGAGTGCAAGTGCAGAGGCTGCTAATGAAATTCACTACATCCCCTCTGTGCTGATGGGTGGACAGGCACGGGAGAGTTTGAGAAATTCCCGCGGGCAGGGCCACAACTCCAGCGGCACTCTCAGCATCCGTGAGACACCAATTCTGGATGGATACGAGTACGACATCACTGACCTGAGGCACCACCTTCAACGGGAGTGCATGAATGGCGGTGAGGACTTCACCAGTCAGGTGACCCGTACACTTGACTCGCTTCAAGGGTGCAATGACAAAGCTGGCATGGACCTCACCCCAGGTGTGTGAGTTTAACACACACTGTAGTGCACAAATAAAAAGATCTTTGTAGATCTCTGAGTTAAAGTTGAAGTGTGTAATTTCTGTCCTTCTAGCGTTACCAAATTGAATAATGCAAAAATAATAACAGTAAATGACACTGGCATTGGTTGGACAAACCGTCCTGCCCCAGAGTCACTCCACTGGTTAAGCCAAGTTTGTGATGTTGGGCTGGATGCTCAAACAAACAGAACGATGTTTTGATAGCACTTTAGAGCCAGGTTTACACTTTTCAGAGAAATCAACCTAGGAATGGCTTACTTATAGGAAGGGATGTCAAAAATACCAGTACTTTGGTCCCAAATCATTCTGCAGTATTGATATCACCGAGTACTGACTCAATTGGATACCTGTGTCCATTTTATTTGACAGGAGGCTGCTTTTGAATGCGTATATGCATATTTGCACGCATGTTCTCTGTAAAGTGTTCAAACAATGATCCTGATATAAACGTAAAAGTAAAATGCACTTTTTTGGTCAAAATGCCTACCTGATAAGACATTATTGTAAACACAGTTAGTGTCATGGCTCCAGTAAATTTGTCAGTTTGTTTTGTATGTTTTGTCATTTTATCTCCCTCATGTCTTGCAGACACAGCTGGCATGCCATGGGAACTCTGACTGTTCCCGGGGAAACGCTGATCATGCCACTGATTAGCGTGCCGAGCAACACCTGTTCTCCCCTAATTCACTCCCTTCTTAAGTCCGTCGTATTCTCAGTATCTTGCTAGATTGTTGTTTGATGTTGAGTACTAACCTCACTCTCTCTGCCTAGTTGGTCCTGTCTCGTGTATCTGTTAGTTGCCCACGTGTTGGGTGTGTGGTTGCCTTGCAGTATTGCTGCGTGTCAGCTGTTATTCCATGGAGGATACCTCGTCTCTGCCCGTGTGTCGGGAGTTAAGTTCGCTCATCTCTGCTGGGCATTGTTCTGCTTCTAACTATCTTCAACGAGGATTCTACGAATCTGTTCCTGACTTCCACAATGCACACATGCCCCCCCCCCCCCCCCCCCGTATTGGACTGGTGCTCATTTTATTCCCCTCCCCAAATCACCTTCAGCGAGGGAGACAGAGATAGCAGTCATTAACCACGTTTTCCAAATCCATGACCTCCCGGTCGATGTGGTTTTTGACAATTTGTGTCACGTTTTTGGGCAGAATTCTGTCGACAGCTGGGGGCTACGTTGAGTTTGTCCTCTGGGTTTCATCCCCAGACAAATGGACAAGCTGAGTGGGCAAATCAGGAGCTGTAAAAGGCCCTGTGCTGTGTGGCCTCCCGTAATCTGTCTTCTTGGAGCGAACATTTAGTCTGGGTTGAGTACGCCCACAACTCCTTGCAGTTGTCATCTATGGGGTTATCACCCTTCCAGTGCAGCCTCGGTCATCAGCCCCCTCTGTTCCCCGCACAAGAACCTGATGTATAAATTCCGTCTGCCCACGCCTTTATGCAGAGGTGCTGACGCACCTGGAAAGCCACCAGAGAAGCCCTCATATGGACTCGTGCTCGCGTTAAGTGGTCGGCGGACCAGCACCGGGATAAGGCCCCAGCTTACTTGTGCAGGCAGAAGGTTTGGCTGTCCCATAAGGACATCCAGCTCTGACTCCCCTCACATAAGCTGGGTCCCAAGTTTATCGGGCCATTTCCCATCGCCAAGGTCATTAGTCTGGTGGCAGTCCATCTCAAACTACCTCCTTACTTTAAGCGTATTCACCCTGTTTTCCACATCTCCAAAATAAAACCTGTTTTAAGTTCTGAATAACACCCCACCACACCCATCCCACCTCCTCCACATCTTGTTGATGGCTCTCCGGTGTACACGGTCAGGAGACTGGTCGACATCAGGTGGAGGGGCAGAGGGTTCCAATACCTTGTTGACTGGGAGGGTTATGGACCTGAGGAGAGATCTTGGGTCCCAGCTTGGGACATCCTGGACCCTCATAGATCAGTTTCACCTCCGGCAAGGTAATTCTGTTCAGGATGTCAGGAGGTTTGTCAGTTTGTTTTGTAAGTTTTGTCATTTTCTCTCCCGGCATGCATGATCAGCGTTTCCATGGGAACACTGATTGTTCCCAGGGAACGCTGATCATGCCACTGATTAGCATGCAGAGTGGTTGCCTTCCAGTATTGCTGCATGTCAGCAGGGTCTTCCATCTCTGCTGAGCGTTGTTCTGCATCTCACTAGCTTCACCGGAGGATTCTATGAATCTGTTCCTGACTTCCACAATGCACATCCTCATTCTACGAACACACTCTTCACGGATTGCCCCTATGATGCGCACACTATTGGATATCACTTCCCACTGCTGCAGCCGGTGTCGGTATTTTCTACATTCCTCAACCCAGTGACTGCTCATTATTATTGTTAATAAATCCTTTGAACTGTTCCTCTGCTCTTGGGTCTGTTTGTCTCACTAGCATTCGTTACAGTTAGTGTGTAAATTTAGTCTGATTAAAAAAATAAAAATAAGATTTTTGTAGAAATATCAGATCTGCACTTTATGCCTTGCAGTGAAAAGTATATACAACCTAATAGACCTGAAGATCTCTATTATGTAATTAATATTAATTAAACAACAGTTTGACAAGAAAAAGATAAAACTACTCACTGATCTTTATTTGTTTCCTTGTTTCTGACTGTTAACTTAAATAATTAAAACTTGAAACAACTTGAAAAACATAAAGCAATGTTTTCCTCATTAATAAATACTTTTTAATTAATAAATAATTTAGCAGACATTTTATCCAAAGCAACTTACAAATGAGGAACATCACAAGCATTTTGTCATGCAAAAGCCAACAATATCTGAAGTATTGCACTCCCAAGTTTTTAAATTGAGGTTCAGACTTCAAAACTAAGAGTAGTACAAAAGTTTGAGCTGAAATGCAGAAAAGGGGAGAAAGCAAAGAACAAGATTCTTTATTTTTTATTAACATTTTTTTATTTATTCCAACAAAGACAAGAATAGATTTAACAACAGAATTATCCATACGGAATCAACTTATAACACTTTATAACCTTAACGCATCCCAAAAAACATGGGTTGTGTCCCTGTCTTCTGATTGGCATCGCCAGCAGGTGGGTGTGTTTTTAAGACCAAGCCTATACAATCTAGAGGAGGTCCAATATAATCGATGCAAAATCTTAAATTGCATCAGACGTACCCTTGCATCTCTAGAATCCTAGCCCACACTCTCTCCTCAAATACCAAGTTTAAATCTTTCTCCCATAATCTCTTGAGAGAAGTTGAAGTTCCGTCCCCCAGACTCGGAATTAACAGGGAGTAATACACTGATGCCTCATGACCTTTTCCAAAGTCAGTAATCACCATTTCCAGAGTATTAGCCACTTTAAGGGGTGTATGCTACCTCCAAAAATAGTACAGAGCAGGTGGCGCAGCTGTAAATACCTAAATAACTGAGATCTGGGTATCCTAAAATGTTGAACCATATTTTCAAAAGATCTCAACACTCTCTTATAGGACACAGAGTGTATTAACCTCCCTCACAGTCCACTCTGACCAGCAGAAAGGGGACTTATTAATACATAATTTTTGGTTCAGCCATATGCTTGAGGCAACATTTAAATAAATGTCCAAATGTAACACTCTGGACACTTTTGTCCATACCGTGTGCAAATGCGAGATAACGGGGTGTGATTTAACTTCTCCGGTTAGTTTAATAGAAAGGCTTTGCAGTGTCAAAATAGGGGCAAGGACTTCCTGTTCAATACAAAACCAGGGAGGGGCTCTCTCAGGAGCCAAGTGTCTGAGACCGAATGCATAATAATAAAACAAAATCTTGGGTATGCCTAGCCCACCTTTGTCAATCAGCCTATGTAACTTATTGAAATGTAACCTGGGACACTTACCATTCCATATGAAGGACTTCACTATACTATCAAATTGCTTGAAATAAGAGAGGGGAACATCTGCAGGGAGAGACTGTAACAGGTAGCTGAATTTTGGAATACAATTTATTTGAATAACATTAACCTTCCCAATCATAGATAAATGTAATGAAGCCCACCTGCCCACATCGCTCGAAAAACTTTTTATTAAGGGTCAAAATTAACTCTAACTAAATCACGCAAATGTGCTGGGAATAAAATGCCCAAATACTTAATGCCATGTTTGGGCCACTGGAAGGCGCCCGGCTGAAAAGCCATTAGTGGGCAGTATGCTGTCAGAGCCAAAGCTTCAGATTTTGACCAATTGACTCTGTATCCTGAGAACTTAGAAAAGGAATTAATAATTATATGGAGGCAAGGCATAGATCTAGTGGGGTCGGAGACGAATAATAAAATATCATCTGTGTAACGCAAAAGCTTATGTGCCATAACTCCCGCCACCACCCCAGGAAAATCATCTTCCTTTCTTATCACAGCTGCTAATGGTTCCAGGGCAAGACAGAACAATAATGGGGAAAGAGGGCAACCCTGCTGGGTTCCCCTATCCAAATAATCTAAAATTAATCCATTTGTTTGTACCGCCGCTACCGGGTGTCTATAAAGTAACTTAATCTATCCAATAAAAGTATTCCCAAACCCGTATATTCCCAAAACCTTAAAAAGATAATTCCATTCTACCATATCAAAAGCCTTTTCGGCATCAAGTGAGATGGCAGTGACCAGAGTCTGATCATTCGCCACTAACCACATGATATTGATGAAATGCCTAATGTTATCAGAAGAGCTGCGGCCCTGAATAAACCTTAGCTGATCTATATGTATAAGGGATGTCATAACTTTACTTAATCGGTTAGCCAAAATTTTTTATAATATTTTAACGTCTAACTGGATCAGGGAAATTGGACGGTAACTCTTACACTGGCTTGGATCTATGTCTTTTTTAAGAATCAGACTGATCCGGACTTGTGTCATGGTTGGAGGAAGCTTTCCATTCTTTAATGATTCCTTATAAACTTCTAACAAAAGTGGAGCCAGTTTTGTAGCATAAGATCTAAAAAATTCAGCAATGCCGTCTGGCCCCGGAGCCTTGCCTGTAGGCAAGACCTTAATTCCCTCGCCAAGCTCCTCCAAGGTTATCTCAGAATCAAAAGCATTTATTTGCTCAGTCGTCAGTTTAGGGAGTTCTAATGGTTCCACAAAGTTTCTAATATCTTCATCAGTAGACAAAGATGTGGAACTATAGAGATCAAGATAGAATTCTTTAAAAGCATTATTTATATCAATGGCTGAGGTAAGTATTTCACCAGCAGATTTCACTGAGGGAGTGGTAGAAAAAGACTCTCTCTGCTTTATATATCTAGCCAAATGCTTCCCTGCTTTGTCCCCAGACTCAAAATATGACTGTCTTGCCCTGAATATCCAAAACTCCACCTTCCATGACAAAATAGTATTATATCTGTATTTCAATCGGGTCAAATCTCTGAGGCCATCAGACGACATTCAGCGCTTCAGCTCTGCCATTTGACATTTCAGCACTTTTAATATTCCCTTCCAAATCCACAAGTTCTCATGCTTTGAATTTTTGGATGAATGAGGCATACTGTATGATCCGACCCCTAAGAACAGCCTTAAATGATTCCCAAACTACACCCACAGAGGATACCGAGGACCAGTTGTTCTCCATATAAACATTGATTTCAGCCTTTAGCATTTGTTGGAATTCAGGATTTTGCAAAAGGGATACATTAAAGCGCCAACTACATGATTTATTTTTCTCCATATGTGGCAACACCTCTTAACTTATCCGGGCGTAATCTGAGACTAAAATGTTTCCAATTGAACAATCAACAACAGATGAAATGAGGGACTTAGATATAAAAAGATTACAAAAAAAATATTCTAGAATAAATCTTATGGACTGATGAAAAAAATTTATAGTCCCTACCAGATGGGTTAAAATGTCTCAAAATATCTGTAAGACCAAGATTTTACATATCCTGCGTTACTGTTGCTCTAGGGGGCTTACACACGTTTGCTTCACTATGATCAAGGACTGAGTCCATCAAAAGATTAAAATCTACTCCCAATATTATATCATGAGGAGTGCCAGTGGCTTGCAACATCCCTTCAAGATCTATAAAAAAGCCCTGATCATCAGTGTTAGGTGAGTAAATATTAGCCAAAATCAACCTTTGCCCCTAAATTTCTGCTAAAACAATAATGACTCTTCCTAATTTATCTTTAATCTGTTTGAGACATTTGAATTGTAGATGTTTACTTATCAGTGTAATGACTCCCCTGCACTTACTTGAGCCAGCACTAAAGAAAACATGTCCACCCAAATCTTCCCAGATTTTTCAGCTTCCTGCAGGGAAATATGCATTTCATGAAGAAACACTATATTATATTTCTTACATTTAAGAAAATAAATAACCTTCCTTGTTTTTATGGGGTGCCCCAACCCATTCACATTCCATGTGGAGAGAGACAATCCACTCATATTAACACTTTACATTTTGACATATTAGAAAAAATAGATTGTGTCAAAAATAAAATTATAACGACCACATTCCAACATTAGTGCAACAATCAAACCCTGATCTTTGCCTAGAACAAAAAAAAAAAAAAAAACAGAAAAAAGAAAATGTGTGCATTTACCCCGCGCACGACAGCTCCAACCGGCGTCCATCCTTCTAAACTCAAACAGTACGTCTACGAGAGTCCCCGGGACAACTTTGCCATCAGATTGCTCAAGTCTGGTGCTTCTATACAAATTTTGTGAGACAGAATTACACAACAGAAAATAATCTATAAAACAAACTCCAGCCAATAGGAGGCATAAGCACAAAGAATGTGCGGATTCATCCACAAACTGTCGCGAAGGAGTGTTACTCCACAAAACAAACTCCAGCCACTAGGTGGAACCAGCACAAAAAGAAACATCGATAGCACCACAAAACGACTCACTCATTCCATTGACTTTATGAAGGACAATACTTGCTGTGGGCATGTAAATATCTCGCGGCCATTCTTATTATCTATTCTCAATTTGGCTGGGAACATCAGTGCAAAAGCGACCTTCCGTTGATGTAAGAGATTCTTGCATTCCTTGAATTGATCACGTTTATCGCTTGTTGAATTCGCAAAGTCTTGGAACAAGAAAATGCTGTGGTTCTTCCAAGAAAGCCTTCCTTTACTCCTTGCCTCGCGTAACACCAGATCTTTATCAGATGATCTCAGAAATTTGGCCAGAATTGATCGGGGCCTGTTTCCCTCTGTGGATCTCTGAGCTGGAACTCTGTGAGCTCGCTCGATTCCCAGCTTATGGCCTGTTATGTCGAGCAGACTCGGGAAGAGCCCATCTAGGAATTTCACCATATCTCGTCCTTCTTCATCCTCAGGAATTCCAACAATTCGGATGTAGTTTCGCCGGTTACAATTCTCCAAGTCTTCCAACTTTTCCCAGACGCACTCAAAGTGCACAGAGCTCGCCGTTTACACATCTGAACCTCGCATGGCGCCATGCGATCTCCGATTTATTTATTTTTTTAATGTTTTTTTTTAATTAATATATATATATATATATATATATATATATATATATATATATATATATATATATATATATATATATATTAAGATTTTCTTCTTTAAGAAAAAGGAGCGTGTTCAATACCATATTAGCATTGGTACTGGTATTAAAATTGGTAATGAGAATTGTACAATTTTACTACTGGTATTAACTACAGAAATGTTGGTATTGTGACAACATTCTTGTACATTAAAACTATACAGTAATATTGAACACATGTAAACAAAGAACGCTTCAGAGCACGGACGCTCTCGCAAACGTTAACAGGTTAAAGTTGTTCCTGTATAATATACTGGGTTAGGACAAAGTATTTTAACACTGAACAGAATTACATACTTCACCTTTAACATGCCTAACAATGTGTAGGCTACTGGGGAAGAGCTATAAACTTGCTAATGAAACATCAATAAAAATTGCCTCAATCATTTTTATTCTGAAACAGTTTTTTTAATCATTTACTAGATGGGAACACTTTACAATAAGGTTCCAAATGTTAACATTAGTTAACATGAACTGACAATGAAAAATACTTTTACAGCATTTATTAATCCTGGTTAATGTTAATTTCAACAAATAATATATATATATATATATATATATATATATATATATATATATATATATATATATATTTATTATTTTTTTTTTTTTTTTTAAAGTTGTATATGTTAACATTAGTTAATGCACTATGAACATGAACTTACAATAATAATAAAAAAATATTTGTATTAACTTGCATTAACAAAGATCTTGCTGTACAAGAATATTGTTCATTGTTAGTTCATGATACCTAATGCATTAACTAATGTTAATGAATGGAACCTTATTGTAAAGTGTTACCACATATTAATTCACACTCCCAATTTAGTTTTTGATTCTGCCTAATATCCAGGCACATAAACCACTCTATAATTGATATGGCTGTAGCTATAGCTATATATAAAAAAAAAAAAACTTTGCTAATTAAGTTTGTCATGTAAAATCATGCAAATGTATTTGTTCATTTATGCAAATACTTTATACTATGTGATACCAGATCTATTCTTACATTCTGTAAACTGTGAGATACATGTGGTAAACATTACATTTGCACCTGCACTGCCAGTTTATTTCACATAGATAGCTCAAAAATAGATGCAAGTCACATGACTTGACCTGGGTACGTACCAGATGGGCCATGTCCATTGGATACATAGGATTTGGAATGATCATCCCTTATCAAATGTGAAATTATGCCTTGATAAGTAGCCCACTAAAATACCCCTAAAAGGCTATGCGGGATACGAACGATTTCATGCTGTCACAGTAATTTGCCTAATACAATAAAATGCTGCAGTGCTGGTTGCTTACTAATTACAAAGGGGCAGACAAACTACAGGGGATGGCAATGTTGTGTAATAGTGAATGACGGCATATCATATACAGGTACTGAATCACTGGCCTGTGAAGCCTCTCAATTTAACTTAATCCTGAAAATACTTTGCAAAGACCACTAAGACTTAACCTTTTGAATTGCAGTCATTTACTTAAAGTGTCTCCCCATGCCCTCAGTGGGCTATATTATTTTCTGTCCATCTATCTCTCTTTTTTTTCTTTTTTCTTCTAATTGTAACCTTTGTGCCATCAGGGAGTGATAGTACAAAATTGTCCCAAATGAGCAAATACAAGGATAACATCATAGCCACCAGTCCTGTCGACAGCAATCACCAGCAAAACACACTCTTCCCACACAACACCTCCACCAACCAGCGCAAGCGTCTGTCCAGTAAAACGCACGGTGAGTCTAGATCTCCTCTTACATCCACACACATCTTATTTCAGCCATTGTCTATTGTTGTGATCATACCCCCACAAAATTATATCTTCCACTCCCTTTACTGTCTCATACTGTGTTTGAACTTCAGATCTAGCTCTTCAATATGCTTGACTCATCAGAACACCAAAACCTCATTGCATATCTCTTGCATTAGTTTTATGAGAAATTAATTTGCTTTTGTGTTATTGAAGTATTTGTGATATTTGTTGCCGGGGACGTATTGGCTCCTTTACACCTTTACACTCTTCTATCATAGAGGTTGTTATGTCAGTAAATAAAATAATTTCTGACAGTGCTTCCCTGTCAGTGATAAAATGATGGAGAAAGGAGCTCTTAGTGCTGTATAATGTACAAAACAAGCCCAGATGAGACTTGTTAAGTGCATTTTAATTACCACAGAAGCAAGTCAAGTCTTAACCATCACCAAAACGTAGAATGAGACGTTTTTGTCTGGAAGCAGTTTTCATGGTTAGTTCAAAGCTTGACACTGGCGTTGATGCTCTGACGCTAATCATGAACGCAGCTTCATGACTGCTGTAACAATGTGGATAGCCACAATCTACCGGCAGATTAATATTCTGGAGGATGAGAGTTTAAGAGATTTAATGCCCATTGCAATGAATATGCAACCTATGGGGAAACTAGTTCTTTCAATGAGTCAAACTCCCTCTTAGACTTTGGGAAACTTTTAATGTTACTCGAATTGGTGATATTTATGTGGAAGGCTTTGTTTGGAAAATGTTAATAAAGCATTGTATTGTTACATATTGTTTTGTTCCCTGCCTATCACTCACTCGATGTTGTGTCGATGTAGTAACACTAGGGGTTTGCTCTTGAGAGCCCCAATCACCTTTGCTTTATTCAGAAAAGGCCAATGAAAATTGGCGAGTGGAATATGCATGCCACTCTCCGCCCCGGACATATGGGTATAAAAGGAGATGGTGTGCACAACTCATTCAGACTTGTTCTTTGGAGCCGAGCACATGTGAGTGTGTGTGCTGTCACCTTAGTCCTTGTTGCTGGAATTTACAGTACATACCAGCGGTCGCCCTCGCACGGTCGAGTGTTGTGCTTCCACTGGGTGCTTCGGCGGCTGAGTCCACAGGTGTTAAAAGAGTATATTCCAAAAGAGTATATTTTCTCTAAAAGAGCTTGCACAAACAATTGCCGTCTTTTTAAAGATGTCCTTTCGTCTTTGTGCTACTGGGTGCGGCCGTTATCTCTCCCCACCGGATGGCCATGAGATCTGTCTTGAGTGCTTGGGTCGCCAGCACGCCGAGGCAGCTTTCGTGGAGGGGTCATTTTCTCACTGCGAGAACATGCTTTGTCCTTCTTTGTGAAGTAGAGAGCCACCGCGGCTGCTTCCCGACCCAGTCTGTCCTGCGTTGAAACTCAGGTGGCTGCATTGACGAGGTAGACAGTCCGCCTCAGGGCAGATTTAATATCTCATCCAGGGCTCACGATGAGGATGAGTTATCGGTTGCAGCATCGGAGGGTAGGCTTCTGCTTTCGGAAGCGGACGCATCTTCTGAGCTCCCGCTCTCGGGATGTAGAGCTCAGGATGAGGCGGATGCTGAGATGGCAGCAGTGCACAGTCAGTGCTGGCCTGCTTGAAAACCTTCGTGCAGAAGGTAGCAGTCATGATGAAACAATTTCTGAGGCTCCTGCGGCATATGGAATCCTCGGCGGTGGTACTTCCCCTCGGGTTGATGCATATGAGACCACTCCAGCACTGGCTACAGACTCGAGTCCTGAGGTGGGCATGGCACCACGGCACCCAGCCCGTGACTATCATGCCTTGTTGCCTTCAAACTTTCAGTCCTTGGTCAGACCTGGCATTTCTATGGGCAGGGGTTCCCTTAGAGCAGGTCTCGAGGCCCGTCTTGGTCAGGACAGATGCTGACAAATTCGGGCTGGGGCGCTGTGTGCAATGTGCAGGCAGTATCGGGGCTCAGTATCGGGGCTTTGGACTGGGCCCCGCCTGCAATGGCACATCAACTGCCTAGAGTTGCTGGCAGTATTGCTGGCCCTGTGGAGGCTTCAGCCATTGATTCAGGGCAAGCACGTGTTGATCCAGATGGACAACACAGCGAATGTGGTGTACATAAACAGCCAGGGCGGGGTACGCTCATGTCGCACGTTGCAGCTCGCCCGCCGCCTCCTTTGGAGTCAGCAGACATTGAAGTCTCTGCGAGCCACTCACCTCCTGGGCGTCCTCAACTGTGCAGCGGACGCGCTCTCACGGCAGGTAACACTCCAAGGAGAGTGGAGGCTCCACCCCCATGCAGTCCAGCTGATTTGGGAGAGATTCAGAGAGGTGCAGGTGGATCTTTTTGCCTCCCGAGAGTCCTCTCACTGCCCCCTTTGGCATTCCCTGTCCGAGGCTCCCCTCAGCACGGATGCCTTGGCGCACAGCTGGCCTTGGGGGCTGCTCAAGTACGCGTTTCCCCCAGTGAGCCTCATTGCACAGATGTAGTGCAAAGTCAGGGAGGACGGGCAACAAGTCCTGATGGTTGTGCCATACTGGCCCAACTAGACTCACTCAGGGTCAGGGCACGCTCCGGCACCCATGGCCAGACCTCTGGAATCTCCACATCTGGCTCCTGGATGGGATACGGAGGACCTAGCAGGCATTCTGCCAGTGGTGGTAGACACTATCACTCAGGCCAGAGCCCTCGCCATGAGATGGCTGTATGCTCTGAAGTGGCATCTCTTCGTGAATTGGTGTTCTTCCCGCGGGTAAGATCCACGGAGATGCGCAGTCGGGCCTGTGTTGTCCTTTCTACAAGAGGGACTGGAGAGACGGCTGTCTCCCTCTACCCTGAAGGTGTACATGGCTGCTATTGCAGCATATCACGATACACTGAATGGGAGACCCTCTCGACAGCACAACCTGATCTCCAGTTTCCTCAAAAGCACGAGGAGATTAAATCCCCCTAGACTGCGCCTGATTCCCTCTTGGGATCTCTCTGTGGTCCTACCTGCCTTACAGAGAGCCCCATTTGAGCCCCTGGAGCAGGCCGAGCTCAGCACTTTGTCCCTGAAGACGTCCCTCCTGGTGGTGCTCACTTCTATCAAGAGGGTGGGGGACCTGCGGGTGCTCTCTGTCACCAGCGAATGCCTGGAGTTCGGGCCGGCACACTCTCACGTGATCTTGAGACCCGGTTACATGCCCAAAGTTTCCACCACTCCCTTCCGGGATCAGGTGGTGAACCTGCAAGTGCTCCCTTCAGAGGAGGAAGACCTGGCCTTGTCATTGCTGTGTCCAGTTCGCACACTGCGCATCTATCTGGACCACATGCAGAGCTTTAGACGCTCGGATCAGCTCTTTGTCTGCTATGGAGGGCAGCAGAAGTGGAAAGATGTCTCCAAACAGAGGTTGTCCCATTGGATTGTGGATGCCATTTCTCTGGCTTACCAATCACAAGACCTGCCGTGCCCTTTGGTAGTCTGGGCGCACTCCACCAGAGGTGTTGTGTCCTCCTGGGCACTGGCGAGGGGCACCTCTCTAGCAGACATATGCAAAGTGGTGGGTTGGGCTACACCCAATACCTTTGCGAGGTTCTACAACCCGCACATAGAACCGGTTTCAACCCAAGTGTTACGGGGTAACAACAGGTAGGCAGGGCGGCCAGTTGGGTGTATCGCTTGCTGTGGCAGGGCGGAGGGCGGGGCCGGGTCGTGATTCCACACACCCGGCCCCTAATTAGGCTGATTAAGCCTGAGAAGGATAAGGCCGACCGGAGACGGCAGTGCGAGAGAGAGTTACGGACAGCTGTCCAACACCTGTGTGTGTGTGTGTTTGTCTTTTTGGTTAAGTTTATCATTAAACCTTTATTTATATTGTTATGCCAGTTCTCACCTCCTCCTTTCCATTTAACTTGTTACACTTGCATTGCGCGTTTTCCCTCTTGACTGGTGAACACTGGACGCCTCTTTAATTCCTTAAGCACTATTCGGTGGCGAACTCGGCGGATGAGTGATGCCGCCAGGCCCAGTACTCGTGGTAAGCCTCTTTTCAGGTGAGCCCGTGTACTTGGGCACAGTGCCCATACGTGGTGATTCCCCCCTCGGTAATCCCGTATGATGTGTTTCCACTGTTCGGTTTCCCCTCAGGTGAACCCTGTGTCTCCCCTCATCAGAGGTCTGCTCTGCCTCGGCCACTGTTGCCGTGTACCCTCTCCGTAGATAGGGTCCTCCCCAGTGGCATCATTCCATATGTGAACTTCCCCGTCAGCAAGTCCATGTGAGGTATTCCCCACATGTTAACCTCCCTCTGGTAGGATGTGGTCTCCGTAGTGCTCTCCCTCCTGGAGAGGGAAGAGCACTTCCCCAGCGCTATTCTAGCAGATGCTCGGCAGGAAATAACTTAATACAAAAATCAGAAAAGGCCACCACCTGTAGCTTCCTTGGGTAAGTACCTCCTCCCACCCTTGTTTGTACACATTACAAAGGTTCCACCCTTCCAACAAGTGTTTATGCTGTATTATTGGTAAATGCCTTAATCGTGATTAAGAAAAATAAACATGTTATACTTTTAAATTAATTGCATGTGTTAACGCATTAATTCTGGCAGCTGTAATATATTTTTATACTCTCTAATTCCTCTTGGTGGCGCAGTTAGTTGCCTTAATATGGGGGGTGTAATAGGAATCTCAGTTGCCTCTGTTTCCAAAACAGTCAGTCCACACATCTTATCATGTGGCATGTTGAGCGCGTAACGGTGGAGACCTAGCATGTGTGGAGGCTCACACAATCCATGTGGCATCCACGCATAACTCACCAGGCACCCTAGCGAGAGTGAAAACCACCATAGAAACCACGAGGAAGGTAATCCCTGTGGCTCTACCCACCATGGTAACCGGGCCAATTGGTTGCTTAGGAAGCCTGGCTGGAGTCACAGGTCCCAAATCATAAATTTACTGTATGAAACCACATTTTCTGTAATTCATAGCAGTTTTGGACAGCTAAAACTAGTGCCCGACCGATACATCAGAGCATCTTTTTGCAGCTCAGTAGACAACAGTGCAGTGGTGGATTGTGTGTGTGGTGAGTGCTGATTTCAGGCTATGTTATTACCTATTTGGTGAGACACAATGCTGGAAAGTAAATAAAGTCCATCTTTTGCTCTCCATGCTTATAGCTAACTAGCTAATCATGTAGCTACTTTCATTGTTGTCAGCTGAGTGAAGCTAATGTGTAAAAATGTATTCACCAAACTGTTTTGTTTAGGATTCACAGTTTGGTACCCACTTCAACCGAACAATTCCAGTCGTTACATTTACAAAATGTAATATTTAAAAGTCTGGTTTTCCAGACTAGGATAGGATATGTAATAAAAGTAGATTTAATAAAGAGTATATATTGTTGGAACTGTATCTAAAATAAATGAGGTGTGATAAATAAATACTAATACAACAGGTTGGAAAAATAGACATTTATTCATTTTAATGTCCTATATATATTTTGAATGTGTTGAAACTTGACACCGGTCGATGCCCTAAAAACAGCACCGTTAGAATGGTTTCATGCTGAAGAGCCACTTAAAAGTAAGTTTTTTTCTCTCCCTCGTAAATGTAAATGAATGTAAATGCCAACATCATCATATATTTAGAAAGGATTGAAGCCTGTCATGCACAACATGAGCTCATTGATGTCATTAAGTGAGTCTGCTTTTTTATTCCATCCATTACTCCTAGTCGGAGGTTTTCGTAAATATTTTGTTTATATGTAGGTTTACGTTCTACCTAAATTTAATGGTGCAATGCTCAAACATTTAGTAGTGCATACATTTTGACTTAGTGCCCATTTATGTCTCAACTAGGCTAAGTTTTAACTTACATATAGCTGGTGCAACCGGCCCCTGATGTTTATTTAGCTATTTATTGTATTTTTATTTATTCTTTATTTAAATGGTCAGCCATTGACTGATACTAAACAGTACTGATGTTTATTTAGCTATTTATTGTATTTTTATTTATTCTTTATTTAAATGGTCAGCAATTAACTGATACCAAACATACAGTACTGATGTTTTTTTAGCTATTTATTTTATTTGAATTTATTATTTATTTAAATGGTCAGCGTTTGACTGATACTAAACATACAGTACTGATTTTTATTTTAGTTATTTTATTTATTCTTTATTTAAATGGTAAGCATTTGACTGATACTAAACATACAGTACTGATGTTTATTTAGCTATTTATTTTATTTGAATTTATTCTTTATTTAAATGGTCAGCATTTGACTGATACTAAACATACAGTACTGATTATTATTTTAGTTATTTTATTTATTCTTTATTTAAATGGTCAGCATTTGACATACTAAACATACAGTACTGATGTTTATTAAGCTATTTATTTTATTTGAATTTATTCTTTATTTAAATGGTCAGCATTTGACTGATACTAATCATACAGTACTGATTTTTATTTTAGTTATTTTATTTATTCTTTATGTAAATGGTCAGCATTTGATTGATACTAAACATACAGTACTGATTTTTATTTTATTTTATTTATTCTTTATTTAAATGGTCAGCAACTGACTGATACTGAACATATAGTACTGATGTTTATTAAGCTATTTATTGTATTTTTATTTATTCTTTATTTTCTCAGTGTTCATTTCTAGAATTTGTTGACAATGTATAATAATAATGTCAAATATTCTTTGATAAAATATTTAAGAAAGCAGCCTTCTGAGTACATTTGCATAGTCATATCGGTGCAAAATCGATGCACAATCCACATAGGACTATATCGGCCACCATATCGGTAATCTGTGAATTTTCGCCCTCTAAAATCGGTATCGGTATTGGTCTAAAAAATAGCATATCGGTCGGGCTCTAGCTAAAACATCTACATCCTCACATTGCATGCCTAAAACATACCTTTAGTTAGCTAAAAGGAACAATCAAAGACAAATTCAAACTTTTTTAGTGCACAAATAGCTAGATGTCCAGTGAACCCTTTTCCCTTTTTTGTACCTAGCTGGACAAATATTTGATTCTCTGCTCATGCTTGTATGCCTCATTACTTCAGTCGAGCGGACATACCACCTCTCCGTGACCTTCACACCAGCCTGTTTCATACCCAATGCACTTGCGTTATCCATTCACTGCATATGAATTTGAAATATTAAAGTGTGTTTACAAATAACCAAAAATATGGGGTTCCACTGATTAACTCTTTAAGAGCAATTAACAGTCAAGTTGCTGTTTTTCAAAAGGGTGGTAGATGTGAAGATTATTCTTACGGAATAAACTGCTTACATTCCAAACATCGTGGCATAGGATGTACTGCGTCGCCAATCCACTAATTGCACAACTGATGAGGGTTTTAGCCTGTCTTTTGGTTGCTGACCTTTAAAAGCTCTTTCTGAGAACTCTGAAATAGCAACTTCCCCATTTTTCCAGCTTTCCCTAGTGTTTCAGATTCATATTGCCCTGTTTGTTTGTTGGTGAACATCTGAAGACAAAGCGAGATAAATAAAATTGTCAAAGTTCATTTTTTTTATTTCTGCGTGATTTATGACAAAGCGACTTTGTTTCCCTTTGAAACGATTTTCTCTTTTCTCTTCTCTAATGAAGCACGTGTGACAGACTCTGAGCGAGCTCTAAGAGCGATCTGCCAAATGCAAGGGCTGCTAAAGGCTATGTTTAGACTCCCGTTGACGTCGCCGGAGGAGAACATGTGTGCGAGCGCATAGATCCTCTCAACTTCTTTTTTTTTTTACCACAGTTGCACCTGCCTCTCTCACCTCATCTATTTATACCCCTCATTTTTCATTAGACAAAGTAGAACTGTTGCTCTTGGTGGTTGACATTTCTCAGCAATCTCTAGGTCAACAGTATTCATGTAGGTGTTCATACTTCACCTTTCTTCAGTGTGAGATCATTCTGGTGACACTATGAAGACCTTTCTAATTATTGAGTTCTAGCTCCCTGAATGGCAGAACAAAATAACTTTTGTTGTTAGAGGCATGTGCACCTGCGCTGTATGCCGAGAGGCTGTTGGTGCTCTGCGATGAATATTTAAACTGGCTCATCTTTTATTCCCTTCCACAGAGCTTTGCACCCTTGGCCCTCGCCTAATTGTGGAGGCTATTCTCACCTGCTCTGAGGTTTACGGCTAATTTCTTTGAAGGTGCTTCTTTTGTTCTCATTTGTTACTCAGACAATAAGAGGCATTGCTGTGCTGGCATGTGTCATTCTAAAAAATTGTTTGGATTTAAAGTCTTAAGTGGCAGTTCAGCTTCATTTGCTTTTTCTCAATTTTTCTTTTCATTCTAAAGTTCAGTATTCCCAGAGACATGTTCTACAGTTGTGGTCTCGATAAGGCATTTAGAAACAAAACTAATACTGTAAAATCATTTTTACAGTAGCAGATTACTGTATGGATGCATTTATTTCAACCAGGGATGACATGTAAGACATATTGAAGATGACTGATTCACTGAATTTCTTAATCACTGTTATCCTTCAAGCATTTACACAGTATGTCTGTACTTTTTATCCATCTTTACAATTTTATTTTGGGAGTTATCAGATTTGTCATTTTATTTCAGTGTAATGCAGTTATACTCTAATATAAAGTACTTGATTTCATAACTGTGCTTTTTGAAAGTCGTGACATCACTGTACGGCCAAACAGTGTACAACTGTGTTCTTGTGACTTGTTTTCATGTCTCCACATCTTTGAATGTGTCAATTGTTGTTTTATGGAAGTTAGATCTCTTTGATATCTCAGTTGTTTCTCCTAGACATCAAGGATATTAAATGGATAGTGAATGTTTTCCTTTGCTTAAGTCTCCTGCCTCTCAGATGTTGAAGAAAAAAAAAAGATCCCAGTAATCACACACATGTATACTCTAGAGTTTGAGAAGATATCTCAACAATGTTACAAACTGTGTACAGATTTGCCAAGATATATGTGGTGGTGTGGGTGTGGTCGAGCATTCGTCAGGAGAGAGAGAAAGCGGTAAGGGTTCACACCTGAGCACTATAATATCTAACACTTTGTAACACGTTTCTAAGTTCGTGGGCAATGGAGGAGTCAGGAGACATCGAACAGTCAAAGGTGAGTATTTTATTACTCTCTCAGCGTCATACAAAACTTAAACAAAAAGGGCTCTTGGTGGCCAAAACACACAAACGGGTCAATAGTATTTGTCATATAGCTTCACAGGAACAGGCTCTGGTCTCTCTCTCCCACTCTGAAGCTCTGGTGTGCTTTTTCAGGTCTCCCTCCACCATCACTATAATTAGAGACAGGTGTTAGAGTACTCACAACCCAGGTGACGAGCCTTACCACTCTCCCTCTCCTGCAGACCGACACATGACCACACCCCCATGCCACACACCTGTTTCTGATTACAGTAAGCACGGGGGAGAGTGATTAAAGAAGAACCATGCCAGAGACCCAGTGAGAGAGAGACACGCTTCAACCGCCAAAGTTGTCTGTGTTTATGTTGATGCTGAATAGCTATTTTGAGTTGTAAATTATCAAAGACCAACCTTTTGATTTGAAGCCTCACGTTTCCCGCTTCCTTCTTTCATCCCACAACGAACCCCGTTACACTGGTGCCGAAACCCGAGATTTTGTAGTCCTCACCGTTGGCGGAATTTATCCAGTCCCTCGCCAGCATGCATCATACTCAACATCAGGCCCTGCTTGAGCTGTGCCAGGACCAAGGTCGCCGATTCCAGGAGGTGCTCCGGGCTCAAGCAGAGGACCGGCAGGCGATCTGGAGCTTACTGCTCCTGGAGAAAGCCCCGGCCACGACCCTGGACAAAGCTGCCCCCATGCCTCCTGTCGCCTTCATGAAAATGGGGGCAGAAGATGATCTGGAGGCATTCCTAGACCTGTTCGAGAGGACGGCGGAGATCTGGAATTGGCCGCGTGCTCAGTGGGTGGCCAGACTCATCCCACTGTTGTCCAGGTAAGCCCAGCTCGCAGCGCAACATCTACCGGCAGCAAGAATCATGGTGTACGACGACCTGAAGAAGTCTATCCTGCAGCGAGTTGGTCGCATCCCCGAACAGCTCCGACAATACTTCCACTCGATGAAGATGGACGCGCATGGCCGCCCATTTGCCTTCACTCAACAGCTCTGTGACGCCTGCCGGAAGTGGCTGCTGGCTGAGGACCACAATGCCGAGGGAGTCATCGATCTCTTGGTGCTGGAATAGCTTATCGATCATCTGCTGAAAGGAATGGTGGAGTGGGTCCAGTGCCACCGCCCGGTGGTGTGTTAATTTTTATTTTACTTTATTTATTTTCCTACGGAATTTTAGGAGAAACATCTTGGAAAAAGTTGATACTTTGAAACATAGTTGAGAATTGCATTTAGTCTCCTGAGCAATAAGAGCAACCTCTTATAAGCGATAAAAAAATTTCCTCTGCAGAAATGCATTTTAAAATAAGTATCATTCCATTAAGTCTATATCGAATGATAATTATTGATTCACCTCTGAAACACAAAAGATGTCTTAAAGGATGGGCAGACAGCAGTGTGGATATGGAGTAACAAACATTATTCCTCATCATTGTGAGGCAGTCTATTCCACAGGTCAGTGCGCTCTTGCATCTCTTCCTCACACTCTGCATAATGAGAGTGTTTGTCTAACTCTGTGACAGTTCAGTTGTGTTTTTAGTACACATCAGAAAAGAGTCAAAACCGAATAAGTTCAGAATACTCAAAACTTTTTTGGAAACTGATTACATCAAAATATTTAAGTCAACTAACTATTTTTTTAAGTAACTAGTTATTATAAATTACAATTTAGTCAAACTTATATATATATATATATATATATATATATATATATATATATATATATATATATATATATATATAAGTGCACTGTACTTAAAAATATTGTTTCAGACAGGTATGTAATGTTTTTAGTTTCCCCATACTTAATTATTTTGATGCTACAGTACTTAAATGAATAAAAATACTAACTCAAAAAATACACCTGTGCATAACTCATAGGCTAATGATTTATTATTATTATTATTTATTTAATTCATTTTTTAATTAATAAAAAAGAAATAAAAAAGAAAAGAAAAAACATAAAAAACACACACAACTTTAGCTGTACATTTTTTTTTATTCAGTCTTAAAATTGTTTTATCCAAACATGTATGAACATTTAACAGCAATAATATATATATATATATATATATATATATATATATATATATATATATATATATAAAGAAAGAAAAAAAATAATCAATCAATAAAAAATAAAACACGTTTTTTTATTAAAACAAGAAATTAATTAAAAGACATCAAGTCTATCCCATTTGTAAAGACCTACACAAACAAAACCTGAAATTTTAAATAATAATGAGCACTTACTGTAAAAGGCACATCTCACATTATTTCAGGATTCACATCACCAAGTTGTTGTGCAAACTATTAAAAGTGCTAACATGAGCAACTGAGGTAGATTTGATGGGAAAGACATAATCTACCAAATGTAAACTGTTCAACAACATACTGTCACATTATGATACTTGGCACCATAAACACACATGCTAGTGTATGTACATACATACACGTGCATGCACGTACACACAACTTGTAACTTGGCCTACTCTTTCAGTAACAGGTCATTTTTGAGATTGAGTAGGCAGGGTTTCAGTGGTTTACCATCACCAAGACCCATCAGTACTTTCTGGATGAAGGTAAAAGTGTGAATGAGTTTCCTGGGGTAGTCCAAATGCAATGCATACTTCAACCCAAACAACAATACAAATGCATCAGCCAACCTGGGGATATCGCTCATCAAAAGATCATCTTCCACCACAATAGCAGTGCTTGCATGACTGAAATAAACTGAACTTTTAGTGCTCTCAGTGACCAACATGACAAGAGCAACAGGGGTGTCAGTGATGTATGGATTGTCAGATTCCTCCACCTGGAATATGCATAGAGTTTCCAACTGTAAATTAATTTATTAGACTAGAACTAGACAATTCCATTTATATTGCAGGTGTGTATTTCACAGGTCATTGCTCAACAGGTAAGTATATAGGTAGGTATTTCACATTATATTCTATATATTAGATAGACTATTCTATAGGCCACCATCCTACAGGTAGGTATACAGGTAAGTATTTTACAGGTGACTATTCTACAACCCATCATCCAACAAGTAAGTGTATCTGTAGGTATTTTCAGGTCAATGTTATACAGGTGCTTATTCAATAGGTAAGTATTCCCAGGTAGGTATTTTACAGGTGAGTATTATATAGGCAATTAAGGTACGTATATACAGGTAGGTATTGTACAGGTAGATATTATGATATGTAGATGTATCTCATATAGGTATTTTAAGTAATTGCTATAAGGTGAGCATATGTGTGTGTGTGTGTGGTGTATTTTTGTGGTGTAAGGTCAAAAAGTCAACCAAATTATTAGCCCTATCCAATTCTGGGTAAGGTTAGGCCAGGACTTTGTGAGAGGTTAAGGTTAGGGATTACATGAAGTTAGGGCTTCTATATATGTATCCATATACACCCATAAACACATATCCATGTGCACCCACATTCTCACACCTACACACAGGGTTTACTAGGTGGTTGCTAGGTATAGGTAAGTGGCTGCTAGAGTCTATTACATCATTACTAGGCACTGCTAGGTAGCTGCCAGGGTAAAAAAAAAAGCTTAAAAAAAGCAACAAAAAACAAAACAAAACAAAACAAACTTGGAAAGCACACAACTGATACTAACAGTTCTGTGAATGCACTGAATACTTACATTCCAAGTCTTAAAGAACTGTGGGTCCTCCTCATGCAGGTATACCGGGAGGGCACGAAGGGCTACAGTGCATTTCATGTTGACATCGTGTACTTCCTTAAAGAACAAGCAAAAATTAACATGATAAACAAGCGAACAAGCAAGCCAGCTTATTTTGAGTGATAAGTTTGTATACAATGTTAACAAATTTAGACTCAGCTGTCCTTGGCAGAACTTGATTTGGACCAAGTTCATCTTTAACTCACCTGCCGATCATAAATCTTTAGGATGTCATGCAGCATCTCTGATATCTTGCTGCCTTCTGTCTGTACAAGTCCACCAGTCGTGGTATGTGTCAGTCAAGCGCAGCATAGAACTGGTTCCGTAGGTTGACGTTTGTGACATGGTGGAACTCAGCACAAACCTACAAAACCAGAAACACACACAAGTAAGTGTATAAAGACCAATAATGGATTTGCAACTGAAAATTTGTTGGGATGCAACATGTTTTCTGTTCAAATACATTAAGCAACATGGTCACATGCAAAGTATTAGTATTATCAGCAGTATTAGTATTAGTAATATCAACACACTCCTGGTGAAGGGCTCGTTCTCATGACAGGGAAGGAGTTGACAGGTCAAAATGGAGGATCTATTACACTCGAAAGGAATACCAAATACAACTATATAAATACGAGTCCAAACTATCACTTTGAGATGAATTTTTTGTTGTATACCCATAACAGTTCAGTGTGTGGAAAGAAGGCACTCAGAGGAAATAGGCAGTTTGAAAGCAAGTTGGGGAAATGTAGACCATGTTTTCTGCCAGTATCTGAGCAATATTAAGACAGGTGAAAGAAAAGCTGCAACTCTGACATCAAAAGGGCCTCAGACAAGAGTCTACCACTCATAATAACCAAGAGTGGTGTAATCATCTGGTTAAAAGGTAACCATTGTTCACAAAAAGAGGGTGATTACCAGGGGAGGCCTAATAAAAAAAGGGTGTACAGTAAATGTCAAATTCCTATGTTTTAGCGAACATATAAAACAAAAATCATAATACTCAAGACTGATTACTTTCAAACTCTAACAATCATACTGTTCCTACATGTGAACCACTTGGATTTCCATAGAAAGGTCATTGCTGTACAATGTTCTCAATAATTTGATCCTGTGGGAACAGATTAAATAAGCAATGTGAAACCAGTCAAATTATGCATTTATTAATACAAAATTTCAAGCGTTAACAGTACTTAGCAATAAAGTTGCTCTCTGATGAGTCTGGTGACTCTATGTATGTCTACTCATGCACACAAAAATGTGAGATGATTTTGATTAGTTTACTCAAAAACAGAAAAAGAAAGGAAAAACATTTGGCAAAGGCAGAGTTTGACAGATACTAATACTACTGCTTTTAGTAGTACTCACATTACCACTACTATTGCTACTACTACTTTTACCATTACTACTGCTACAAATGATTGCTGGTTGACTAGGACCTTTTTCAGACACTGCAGCATTACATCCGTCTTCCCTAACCAGAGTGATGCACAAAACAATCAGGGTTTCTGCTCTTTTTCATTAGCAAAATTTCTAAACTTTACTAAGATGTCTTCTTGACCAACACTGAAATTTCCAGAACAAGATGTGAACATGCTACAGATAAATAAAAGGGGACCATAAATCCCACTCGCCAAAACCAAAGAATGGGGACACGGCCAATCTTGTCTTGGTGAATTAATCGATCCCCAGCCAACTAATGATCCAGTGGGACTCCAACTAAAATTCCATTCTACTTTTTTCCAAAATCTGAACTTTGGAATTCATTAACTTTTCCAGGTGTTTCAGGAGAGTGGGAAACCTGCACTATGATTTATATCTTTTTTTGTTTTTTTGTTTTTTATCCAAAATGTCACTTTATGGCCAAGAGTGAAAAAAACAAAAAAACAATGTTATCAGGTTTCAAAACAGAGCTGGGGTCTTATCTGGCTTTTGCTTTGATATGATGAATTCAGACCGATACCGTCTTTTCCTCCAGTCTCTCTATAATTTTAAATTAATTGACTAGCAACACAGAAACCGTGTTATTTGACTTCACTCATTTGCTAACTTGAAATCCACAAATATTAGCCCAACATTTAATGTAGGTTTATTTGTTAAGATACTGAATAAAATGCTCCAAATAAATGAAATAAAAAATAAATAAAATAAAAATAAAAAAAGAATATAGCCTAAGTTAACATTTAAGTACCTTGATTCTTGAGGAGGCTCACTGCTCAGCATCCACTTCAGCCTACATGGAAAGAAAATTTGTTGAGGTTTAATACAAGTTTGCAATTTCATTAGCTAACTTAATATCCAATATCTTGCTAACTTCATGTCCGTGTATTAGCCTTAACTTAATCGTGGATTAAAGTTACAGCTAGTCACTAGTTTATTCAGGTGCATGTAGGAATAACATCACATTTACAAGATCAGGACGCTTAACATAAACAGCAGCAACACCCTTAGAAATAGTAAGACTGCCATCGACTAAAAAGAGTTACCAGCTAACGTTAACATTATTGCCCTGCTTTGACGTTAACATTAAACTATTAGGCAGTGATGCTAATGACGTTAACAAATATGTGCGAAGCACTGGGGAACTGCCACGCTTTGTGAGTTACCCTGAATGTAAAAACAGCACAGCCTAACCATGAAACATTTTCTTCATTATGATATCCTTACAATTTTTTCATTATGATATCCTTACAAGATTAAAAAAGAAAATTGGTTTTGAAAAGTTTTTTTGGTTTACTTACAAGATGCTCCATGTGATAACTACCGTCGCTTGTGAGTGGCAGCCATATTGGATAGGTTTTTCCGGTAACGTAGGTCAGGGCAAAGCCGCAACGCCATGATGTAGATGTCGTCAGTGTATGTCGCTCAGTACACTTAAAAAATAATAATTGAAATAGCGGTGTTTACTCAGAAATGATGAGCCACACAAAAATGAAACTAAATTACTTGTTCAGAAAATCAAATAGTTTTAAGTTGGATCAACTATGTCACAGATATTAAGTGTAGTGTTCTCAGTCTTTATAAATTAGTAGTACTGTTCGGGTTTACAGTGAAGGAAGCGTGCATCTGTTATCTCAGTCACACTCCTTACCTCCTGTTCATTACTTTACCCAATACTCTTGGAGAAGAGAAGCACGTCTCTTATGTGACCAGAGAACAATGATTGTGGGTTCCTTGTTTATTGTCTGATTGGTTTATTAGGCACAATGGTCTGAGCTGTACATGTGTGATGTATGTTTGTAATTATGTGGTTTCTAATGTGTTTTATATATCATTTACTTGGATGTTTTTACCTTTTTCCAATTGTTGGTTGTTGTCAACACCAGTATTGTATGATCATGATGTGAATATTTTCCTCTTTTGTTTTTGCCTATTTTACCATTTTATGTCACTCACTTCATCATTTCATTTCATGAATTCACAGTTCTGTGTATAGACAAGCTTTGGTTATGATATCTCCAATGATTGCTTTACATATAACATGTAATATGTAAGCAAATAAAGTGCCTTATACAGTAGGTAATGTGTGTAGTTTTTTTTTTTTTTTTTCAAAATACTTTCTTTTATTCTAGCTTAATATGCAAAGCCTACTAAAAGTAAGCCATTCATAGGTTTATTCCCTATTAACACTGTGCCTCTATGGCACAGTCAGAAAGTTGTTCTGTTTGTTTGAGCATCCATCCCAACCTACCTGATATAGCAACATTGACTTAGCCAATAGAGTGAGTTTGAGGTGGGATGATCTGTTTTTTTTTTCCGACCTGGAAATTTTTGTCATTATTTTTGCATTTCCATTTGGTGGTGCAGAAATTACAGACTTCGCCTTTAATAAATGTAACTTTAATAGCAAATTATGCTTTTAGAAAGCATTTTCCATCATTAGAATGAATAAATGGTTTTCCAATTTAATATTTCTAATCAATCTGTTCTGTATGGGTTTATAGCTCATTATTACTTGCAGTATTAATCAATACTGTAAGAAAAATAAACAATGGGATTGGAAATTAGACAAAAAAAAAAAAAAAACATCCAATTGTCATGCTGTCATAACTGTTTAATTTAAAACCTAGAGAATGAGAGTGCATTTGGAAATGGTTTTGTTTATCCTTGGTGAAATCAATCTTTTGTTCTAAACTAAACGTTGTAATGAATTTTTTAGGACAGTCAACCAGCAGTAGAATTTGTATACATTTTAGAACTTATGTTTTTTTACACTCAAAATACCACTCCATCCATGTCGATTTGTCTGGAAACTCTTCAATAGGCCCATAAGCTCTATTATTGGTTAATCTGATTTGATGAATAAGTTGATGGTGGTTTTTGTGTGAATTCTACAGCGGGTTCAGCTTTCCTGAACCCGGATGGAGACTCTGGAACGGAGGCAGACAGTGAGCCTCAGCTGACCTTCTACACCGACCCAAACCGCAGCCGCCGTCGCAGTCGAGGTATGAGAAATGGTAACGTCAACACAGCGTGGGGCTCTGGGGGTAAGGAGGACTTCCACACATGGCATGATTTCAACCTGCACCACCTGACTATGGCCATTTGGTGTTCGTATCACATGTTAATGGACTTTGTTCGAAAGCTGAGCAAAGTGTTAGTTGTGAAGCGCTGCGCCTCACAACTACCTTACTGACTGAGGCATGTTTTTGAATGGTGAATCTACGCATGGATTGATTAATGTGAGATATGATATTGCCGCTGAATGTTCTATTTACTTTAGCAAAAGAAATGTTAGCATAATATAACATATAGTTCTCCCAAAATAGGAATGATAAAATACAGTTTTATCATTCATTATGTGATTCTTGTCACTTAATACCTGTTGATGTGCAACACCCCTGTTTCTGATGTCCACCCCCACCCATGGGCCTGACTTTACTTTGCTTAAATTAGTTCACATTTACATATGTAGTTCACATATAGTCTAGTCAAAAAATAAAAATAAATAAATAATAATAATAATAATCATGTTGACAAATTATACAGATGTATAATTTGTCAACATTATGAACAATTTTGAACAGCACACTATATAATAAATGTGAACTCATTTAAGCAAAGTAAAGTCAAGCCCATGGGTGGGGTCAATGAGCATCAACAGGTTTTAAAGTTGGTGTTTTTGGTTTAAAAATGTTAAATACTTTCTCTTATCGCAAATTAATATGTAGTGACAACCAGTAAACCATTAGTTTGATTTTTCCTGAAAAGTGTAAACACTTTCTGTCATTTCAACCAATGGCAGACGGAGTGTGTTCTCGAAAATCAATTTGAAAAGAAAGTTTAATTTTTAAATTTGTTTAGAGTCACAAACATTACACAGTTCATCTTTTACTAATACATAAGTAAATTAGTAGTTAAGTTAATTACAAGTTAATAAGTCAACCTCTTAAATTCAGCACGGCAACAGTGCCGAACAACAGTGTACCTGTTGAGTGTTATTACCGTGTGCAAGATTAATCGAATGTTGCAAAACTCTTGACAGATACTCTTAAGCAATGCTAGCTCAACTGGTGCAGCATGGTGCCAGCAATGTCATGGTCATGTTATGTGTTTGATTCACAGGAAATAGGAAGCAAAAGCATAGTTCTAGCAGGAAGATTGCAGGAGGCATTCCATTAGGCATCTCGGTACAGCCTCCGCTTAATAAGCTGGCACAGCTGTCTCTCGTTGTTTGCATACTTCCGTGTTTTCACCCTACTCCACCCTATCATCACCAGTTTATGTCCTGTCCTGGGTGGGGGTAAGCTCCACTCCCCTGCCTTCATCACCTCCAGCAGGATCTGACAGTTCGAGCAAATATCTAAGCGCTGAACCATAGGACGAGGCTTACGCCAAATGATATAAGGATCTCTACATTCGTATTAATTCCAATCAGCCTTCTCTGATAGAAATGCACATACTGACACACAGCACATTCACCTTGAGTGTTAGTTGCTTCGGATAAGTTGCTGTCCCACATATAAAAAAAATATAAATATATACTGTATGTCTATGAGCCCACATAGTATGGGTACCGCAACTCAAATATATTAATTTATAGAATTATATTTGTGGTAACTAGACATTTTAGATGCAGCCAGTCATTAAAAATAGTTAGGTCTCTTCCAGTTTTTTTTTTTTTTTTTTTTTTTGCAGCTCAGAAATCCACAATGCAAAATGGTAATTGCTGTTAAACTGTCCTCCAGATTGAACTGAGTGTCCCTGAGCAATTTTTAAGTTTGCTTAGAGAATTCTTCCAAGTATCTTTGTGGACTCCGTGGACCTCCTCTGAAATGAATGATGACTAAACACAAGCTTACAAGGATTTAAGCACTTTAACCTTAGCAGTTCCATTTGTAGACCACTGTTTAACTTTAAGCAGGGTAAAGGCTTGTATGTTAAATACTTAGAGAGTGTATGACAAGCCCGTCGGACAGTACTGTAAGACACTAATGGCAAGAGTCTGACTGAAACTCCTGAATTGTCTCCAGAGGAGTGTTGTATTGTGCTCTTAAGAGACCAGACTGAATGCAAAGCTCTTGAGGAGCTGCCAATTTAAAAGCAACTTATCAAAAGATTAAACTCTGTACTTGTCACTAACAGTACTAGTCAGCTGTGGCAACAACACCTTTAAGTGGACTTAAGTTAATAATAGACATGCTGGTGTTGCATTTTTGCTAGATCACTCTGCAAGAACTGGTGATTGGGTGAGAGCACCGTGCTGACTTTGATAGACATATTTGTGTATGTTAGCATTAAAAAGCAGGAGTTAGTTTATGTTATACTGTATTTGAGCGAAGTGAAGGTGTTGTCATCTGCAATTGCTGTGATATAATTCTAGTGGAGTAAATGCACATACTTACAAACTGATCACAATGTGAATTTGCCAACAGTGTGTCGAAAGTTCTGCTGCTGAAATTGGTCTGTTTACAGAAATTTGTATCACAGCCCCCCAGTGGCCGACATAGACATTTAGTGGAACGTATGGACATGTGTGAGCTTTAGTTTCCTGGTGAAATGTCCACAGAGTGGCATCAAAAGCCAGTTGTATTTTTAGTTGTAAATGATGATGTACAGTCAACGGGATTGCATATTTAATTATTGACCCCCAAACCCTAAACATCAGTGGAGCAAAAATTTAATTTAAGAGCAAAACACTATTACTTTCTGGCTTCCATTGGATCAGAAATTGGGGGATGGCACTTATCAGTAATTCGGCTGAATGGGGTTGATTTCAGGGTACATTATTTTCACAAGCGACAATGTCGATTTCCGTGTGACCATGTTTGCAACACATTTACACTGGAATATGCACTATTAATGATGGTGTCCCCTTGAACAATTTTCCTTAATCTTAAACGTTTTGCTGTCCAATTGCCCCCTTTGGAGTGGTTCGGCACCCCCCTTTGCTTGGTGCCCCTATGCGCTGAAAGTGTTGCATAACCCGTTTTTGCGCCTTTGACTTTTATCTAAATCAATATAGCCCTCCCTAAATCTTTAACCATAGTATTTATTCTCCCCCATAGTCTGACTTCTTTACAGTTAAACGTGAAACAATAATAAAAAATAAAAAAAAACAGTTTTCAAAAAGGTTTCCCAAGCACTCCCCATGTCTTCCATTGGCCAGTTAATCAGATGTCCCTCCCCAAACTCACACCATATGCTAAGCCAATGTTGCTGTTTCAGGCTTGTTAGGGATGGTCAGCAGCCACAGTTTTGACATAATTGTCTCTATGAATGAAGCTGGGATAGGAGAAAGTATTGTACTATTGATAGAATTACACACTTGAGCTTTAAAAAGTTGTTCTCTTCTACCAATATTTCAAAGGAATAGTTCACCCACAGATTAAAATTCTCTCACCAGTTACTCAACCTCATGCCATCCCAGATGTGTATGACTTTGTAAATTTCCACTTTCACTTTCAAAATTTGAAAGAATGTGAAAGTGGAGATAGTAAAAAAAAAAAGGACTTAAATATTGAACTGTTTCTCACCCACACCTATCGTATCGCTTCTGAAGATATGTATTTAACCACTGGAGTCGTATGGATTACTTTTATGTGTCCATTATTTGATTTTTGGTGCTTCAAAAGTCTGGTCACCATTCACTTGCATTGTAAAGGCTCAGAAATACTTTATCCGAAATCGAAGAACAAATGGGTATGACGTCATTTAGAACAAAATCTGGCCAAAAATAAGGTGTTTTTGCATTCGTTTCGGTGGTTTGTAACAGCTTTTCTGGGTGAACTTTTAGGAAAACTTGTAACTGGCTGCTAAACACCTTCTTGCTGAAGCTCCACCTACTACTTTTTTTTTTTTTTTTAAGTTTTTTGTCAGTATTAAACTTGAACACACTGGCGTAAAAGACCATGTCATGCAATTTTTTTTATTTATTTTTATTTTTATTAATTAGTCTACAAAAGGAATCAAATCTACTCAAATACTCTCAAGTGCCCATTCATTCATCTGCCCAAAGTAAGATATGCCTCTACCACCATTCTTTTGTCTTTATTCTGAATATTAACATTCTTTCATAAACCTATTTTTGCAGTAGTATCAGTGTCATCATAAATTACAATAACAAGTGTAATAGGTACATATTGTGGCCGTGTTAGCACCATGAATTCAGAATCTAAGACAAATAAAATATTTTCTATATATATATTACTTTATATCATAATAGAGTGGTTAAAAAAGCTTCTTTTACTGATCTCATGTGAATACTACTAATAGAATGAGGCATAAAGTAATTGATAACACATTTTAATGTGGCAATAGTTAAGGTTTTACTGAGTGTCCTCATATTTAAATGCTTCTCTAAATGCCTCCCACTGTGGTGTGGCTGGTGTCTGAATGTTCCCAAACAGTATACTGTTGCTCAGCTGTTTACGAATAAGAACTTCTCTGGAAGTATATTGGAGCCTTAATGACCAACAGAGCTGAGATATTCTTCTAAAAATCTTTGTTCCCTTTCGATTTCGGTCATTTACATCGCGTTACTGACGCTTATGGGAAAAATTCCTTTTCTCAGATTTCTGAACTCCTATCGGATCCAATTGAGCCAGTGGCATTCATGCCCGCTCAGCCAATGACACTGAGCGCGTGGCGCTCAGCTCTCTATATAAGCGGGCGGCATAGCGCCATCAGTCAGAATTTATCTCCTTCACTCCTGAATTTGGTTCACTGTCGAATCGCACTTACCTGCAGTGGATGGCACTTCCCTTCCTGAAGACGGCCGCTCCTCTGCCGTGCTCCATTTGAATACACTTTTTCACGGGTCAATGTAGAGAAGAGCTCATTAATTCCCAGTCAGGAAATATCCTTCCTGGGGTTGCATTTGAACTCTGTAACAATCCGCGCTTTGCTCTCGGCCGAGAGAATACACTCGATATGCAGCACGGCAGCGAGTTTCAAATTGGGCAGGGCTCTGCCTCTGAAATGCTTTCAGAAACTTCTCAGGCTTATGGCAGCCGCTGCGGCAGTCACTCCCCTTGGTCTATTACACATGAGACCTCTGCAATGCTGGCTCAACTGCCAAGTTCCTCAATGGGCATGGCGCTACAGGCACCATCACGTTGTAGTCACCAACCACTGTCTATCTGAGATAGCACCATGGACAGCTCAGGGATTTTACTGGCCTGGGGTCACCTTAGGTCAGGTTTCCAGATGCAAAGTAGTCACTACAGATGCGTCCAACATGGGCTGAGGTTCGTTATGTGACGGCCACCTGGCATTCAGGGAATGGATGAATGTGAAACGGACCTGGTACATCAACCGCTTGGAGATGTTGCCGGTTATTTTAGCCCTAAAAGCATTTGAGTCAGAAGTGACTGGGCATCATATTCTGATTCGCACCGACAACAGGTCGCTAGTGGCAAACATCAATCACCAGGGCGGTGTGCGATCTCCAGCAATGATGACACTTGCACTGCAGCTCTTCAAATGGAGCGGCGAGTGTCTCCTGTCGTTACGGGCAACCCATGTGCCCGGAGCCATAAATTTTGGAGCGGACATGCTCTCTCGACAGGGAGTGAACCCAGGGGAGTGGAAACTCCACCCCCTGATGGTCACAGAGATCTGGAACAGGTTTGGGAGGGCAACGATAGATCTATTTGCCTCATGGGAGACCTCTCATTGTTCCCTGTGGTATTCCATGACAAGACAAGTCCTGTTGGGGGTGGATACGCTAGCTCACAAATGACCAGCGGATCGAAAGTATGCATTCCCCCCGCTGTGCCTCATTCCTCCACTCCTCTCCAAAATCAGGGAGGAAGTGGAAACAGTACTACTGATCGTGCCGAGGTGGCTGAATCAACCGTGGTTTCCAGAAATAGTAGAGCTCCTATATGAGCATCCGTGGGAAATCCAACTGAGACGGGACCTTCTTTCTCAGGCTCGCGGCTCGATTTGGCACCCATGGCCGGAGTTATGGAATCTACATGTGTGGCTGTTGAACGAGTCGCGTCGGATGACAAAGACCTCTCACAGGCGATAAAGAATACAATTTTGCATGCTAGAGCCCCATCTACAAGACGGCTCTATGGAATGTGGTTGTTAAATGGTGCAAAACATGATCCTGTTAGTTGCCCTATTTCTGTCATTTTGGAATTTTTACAGGATCACTTAGATGCAGGTCTTACTTCGTCTATGCTAAAAGTATATGTAGCTGCTATTTCAGCAAATCATGCAGCTGTAGGGGGCATGCTAGTAGGTAGACACTGTTTCATGGTCAGCTTTCTAAGAGGCGTGAGGCGATTGAATCCAACCCGCCCAGCTGCAATTCCTACATGGCACCTGGCCTTGGTGCTGAATGCGCTGACTAAAGCCCCCTTTGAACCGATAGAGACTATCGATCTGCGTTCTCTTTGCTTGAAAACAGCTCTCTTACTCGCCCTGGCATCCGTTAAGAGGGTGAGTGATCGTCATGGTTACTGGTGTAACCTCCGTTCCCTGATGGAGGGAACGAGACGTTGGTGTCGATGTAGTGACACTAGGGGTCACACTTGGGAGCCCGAGACACCTCTGGTCTTTGATAAAAGGCCAATGAAAATTGGCGAGTGGTATTTGCATGCCACTCCCCCGAACATACGGGTATAAAAGGAGCTGGTATGCAACCACTCATTCAGGTTTTACGCTGAGGAGCCGATATAAGGTCCGGCCATTTCAGCGGGTAGTTCAGCGTTGTGGCAGGAGGGACCAACGTCTCGTTCCCTCCATCAGGGAACGGAGGTTACACCAGTAACCATGACGTTCCCTATCTGTCACTCACTCGACGTTGGTGTCGATGTAGTGACACTAGGGGTCCCTATACAAAACGCCACAAGGCTGAACTGTGTTACGTGAACTGGCGGTGTGTGGTGGGCAGACTTGCTGTGTGCCTCATAGCCAGCACACCAGGTCGACACGTAACCTCCCCCAACACAGTTATGAGTGTCAAACGGCCCTTTTTGGGGACAAGTCGACTACCCAGAGATAGAGACAGGCTTAACCCAGTCATGGCCTCTTTCCCCTTCTCTTTTTCCACTCCCTAAAAAAGAAGGGGGATTATCCGACTGGGCCGCCAGGTCTAGTCGGGGGGTGTCCCTCCCAAGGGGAGGACACCGCGGAGACCACACCTCGCCCCAAGAGAGGGGGGATATTTAAGTGGAAGAATACATCACATGGTCTTTCCAACCATGTGGAGAGCCTTCAAGGTAGATCCTACCCAATGGGGGAGGAGTTACTACAACATGGAGACTGAGGGGCTCTGCCCAAGGAAGACGCAGTTTGCCAGTAGGGAAACGAACTAGCGGAAGATATAGATCGCATGGGGTTAGCCTTACAGGGAACCGCCACATGCGGAGCACCTACCCCAGAACCGGGCTCTTAGTTAGCGCGTGTACTGGGCCGGCAGCGAGTCTCTCCGAAAACTCGACTGCCACAGGGCTCGGAGGAAGTCAACCAGGGAACAACCTTTGTGAACACTACTGGGAATTAACAGCGCACGTCTTCAGCTCAAAAGGAGGTGGAAGGCGCTATGTGCAAGCGATACACCCGGCCGGCTATCCCGGGCTTATCCGCTTGTGTTGCGTGCCACTACCTGGGACGAAACCGGTTCCACCCGGAGGTTGTAAAACCTTGCAAAGGTGTTGGGTGTTGCCCAGCCCGCTGCTCTGCAATGTCTGTTAGAGAGGCACCTCTGGCCAGGGCCCAAGAAGCCGCTACACCACGAGTAGAATGGGCTCGTAGCCCTACCGGGGGCGGCATGTTTTGGGCGAGACATGCCATAGTTATGGCGTCAATGAGCCAGTGGGCGATCCTCTGCTTGGAGACAGCACTTCCTTTCCGCTGTGCACCGAAGCAGACAAAGAGCTGCTCAGAGAGTCTAAAGCTCTGCGTGCGATCCAAATAGATGCGCAAAGCGCGCACCGGACACAGCAACGCCAGGGCTGGGTCTGCCTCCTCCTGGGGCAGCGCTTGCAGGTTCACCACCTGGTCTCTAAAAGGAGTGGTGGGAACCTTGGGCACATAGCCCGGTCGGGGGTCTCAGGATCACGTGAGAATAGCCCAGACCGAACTCCAGGCACATTTCGCTGACAGAGAACGCTTGCAGGTCACCTACCCTCTTGATGGAAGTGAGCGCAGTCAGGAGGGCAGTCTTCAAGGAGAGTGCCTTAAGCCCGGCTGACTGCAAAACTCAAAGGGGGCTCTCTGTAGACCCTGAAAAACTACAGAGGTCCGATGAGGGAACAAGGCGTGGCCTGGAGGGATTCAGCCTCCTGGCGCCTCTTAGGAACCTGATGATCAGATCATGCTTCCCTAAGGACTCACCGTCGACTGCGTCATGGCGTGCTGCTATGGCAGCAACGTACACCTTCAAGGTGGAAGGGGACAGCCTCCCTTCCAACCTCTCTTGCAGGAAGGAAAGCACTGATCTGACTGCGCACCTCTGGGGGTCTTCCTGATGGGAAGAACACCACTTAGCGAACAGACACCACTTAAAGGCATACAGGCGCCTCGTAGAGGGAGCCCTAGCCTGAGTGAATGTGTCTACCACCGCAGGTGGGAGACGGCTTAGGTCTTCCGCGTCCCGTCCAGGGGCCAGACATGGAGATTCCAGAGGTCTGGGCGCGGGTGCCGAATGGTGCCCCTTCCCTGAGAAAGAAGGGCCTTTCTCAGGGGAATTTGCCCGGGGGAGCTGTCACGAGGAGCGTGAGGTCCGAGCACCACGTCTGGGCGGGCCAGTAGGGTGCTTACCAGGACGACCTTCTCCTCGTCCTCCCTGACCTTGCACAGGGTCTGTGCGAGCAGGCTCACTGGGGAAAACGCATATTTGCGAATGCCAGGGGCCCAGCTGTGCCAGCGCATCTATGCCGAGGAAGGCCTCGGTGAGGGCGTACCAGAGCGGGCAGTGGGAGGATTCTTGGGAGGCGAACAGGTGCACCTGTGCCTGACTGAATCGACTCCAAATCAGCTGGACCACCTGAAGGTGGAGTCTCCACTCTCCCCTGCGGGGAACCTGCCGTGACAGCGCGTCCGCTGTAACGTTGAGGTTGCCCGGGATATGAGTGGCTCGCAGCGACTTGAGGTGCTGCTGACTCCGGAGGAGGAGACGGCGGGCGAGTTGTGACATACAGCGGGAGCGCAGACCGCCTTGGCGGTTGACATATGCTACTGCTGCCGTGCTGTCTGTCCGAACTAGCACGTGCTTGCCCTGGATCAACGGCCGGAACCTCCGCAGGGCGAGCAGAATTGCCAGTAACTCGAGGCAGTTGATGTGCCAACGCAGCCGCGGACCCGTCCAGAGGCCGGTGGCTGCGTGCCCGTTGCAAACAGCGCCCCAGCCCGTCTTGGAGGCGTCTGTCGTGACCACGATGCGCCTGGAGACCAGTTCTAGAGGAACACCTGCTCGTAGAAACGAGAGGTCGGTCCAAGGGCTGAAAAGACGGTGACAGACCAGTGTAATGGCCACGCGGTGTGTCCCGTGGCGCCATGCCCGTCTCGGGACTCGAGTCTGGAGCCAGTGCTGAAGCGGCCTCATATGCATCAACCCGAGCGGGGTGGCCACCGCCGAGGACGCCATATGCCCCAGGAGCCTCTGAAAATGTTTCAGTGGAACCGCTGTTTTCTGTTTGAACGCCTTCAAACAGGCCAGCACCGACTGGGCGCGCTCGTTCATAAGGTGCGCCGTCAAGGAGACTGAGTCCAACTCCAAACCGAGAAAAGAGATGCTCTGAACCGGGAGGAGCTTGCTCTTTTCCCAGCTGACCCGAAGCCCTAGTCGGCTGAGGTGTGAGAGCACCAGGTCCCTGTGTGCGCATAACCCGTCTCGAGAGTGAGCTAGGATTAGCCAGTCGTCGAGATAGTTGAGAATGCGAATGCCCACCTCCCTTAACGGGGCAAGGGCAGCCTCTGCGATCTTCGTAAGACGCGAGGAGACAGGGACAGGCCGAAAGGGAGGACTTGTACCGATACGCCTGACCCTCAAACGCAAACCGCAGGAAGGGTCTGTGTCGAGGAAGGATCGAGACGTGAAAGTACGCATCCTTCGGGTCTACCGCCGCGAACCAATCTTGATGCCGGACGCTCGCTAGAATGCGTCTTTGCGTCAGCATCTTGAACGGGAGTCTGTGTAAGGCCCGGTTCAGTACTCGCAGGTCCAAGATTGGCCGCAACCCACCGCCTTTTTTCGGTACAATGAAGTAGGGGCTGTAAAACCCCCTCTTCATCTCGGCTGGAGGGCTTTCTTTTTTTTTCTACAGGTTCTATCGCGTCCTTCCGTAGGAGGGTAGCGATCTCCGCGCAAGGTAGCAGCGTTTCCATCTTTCACCAAGGTGAAGTGGACACCGCTGGACCTGGGCGGATGCCCAGCGAAGTGAATCGTGCAGCCGAGTCGGACGGTCCGGACCAGCCCTCGCGACGGACTGGAAAGCGCAAGCCATGCACCCGAGTTCCGCGCAAGGGGGACCAAAGGGACAACGTCATCGGATGTACCGGCGGGTGGGGCCTCGCGGCGGGGCGGAGCCTGAGGTGCCACACCCCATCGTGGCCGTGCTGAGTCAGAGGACATCGAAGCACTTACCTGGCTCCTTGTGACCACCCCCGAAACAGCCTGGGACGGGGGAGGAAGAGGCCTGTCCTCATGACCCGTGGAGACTGTCACATCGGGGGCAGATTTGTGCCACAGCTGGGCGCTCAGGGCGGGAGACCGCCGCTGGAGCGCCAACCTGCCAAATGGAGTGGTGGACGGTGGTCGTGATGCCAGCCGTACACACCGAATATGTGACCCAGGGAACAAGGAAACCACTCTTGCGGAGCTCTTGAGTACTGCAGCCACTTGGGCATGCAGCGCAATTAAATGCAAGAGGTAACAAAAAGAAGATCTGCTTACCAGCTCCAGAGCAGCGGGTTTCGTTGTCCCTGGGTCGCCCGTCTCAGGGGCGCTTCGAAGACCTCCGTGGGTTCTTCGGTGCCGGCTGTGAGACGGGTGGCGTCGGCTTCCTGCGGTGGGCTCCACGCCGGGGCCGGGCCGGAGGGGCGGGCTGCGGCGGAGCCGGTGCAGTCACCGCAGGGGGACGCCCTCGGCGATGAGTAGATGGGGGGATCTTGAGCCACGCCGGGGCAGGACAAGCCGGCTAGCACCCATCTACTGCTCTACCATCGAGAACTGCTGGGCAAAGTCCTCGACAGTGTCGCCGAATAGGCCCGCCTGGAAAATGGGGGCAGCAAGGGATCATGTCCTGTTGGCCTCACCCATCTTGACCAGGTTGAGCCAAAGGTGGCGCTCCTGGACCACTAGTGTGGCCATCGTCCGCCCGGGAGACCGTGCCGTGACCTCCGTCGCTCGGAGAGCGAGGTCGGTCGTCGAGCGCAGTTCCTGCATCAATCCCGGGGCGGAACTACCCTCGTGCAGTTCCTTTAGCGCCTTGGCAGACTTGCAGGAGAGCCATGGCGTGCAGGGCGGAGGCGGCTTGTCCAGCAGCGCCGTAGGCTTCGACCGTCAGAGACGACGTAAACCTACAGGCCTTGGACGGGGCTTTGGGCACCCACGCCAGGTGGCGGCGCTCTGCGGGCATAGGTGCACCGCGAGCGCCTTTATCCACCGGGGGATTGCCGAATAACCCTTGGCCGCCCCACCATCGAGGGTAGTGAGAGCGGGGAAGCTGAAAAGATCGGGACCGGGCAGTAAAAGGTGCCTCCCGCGATCTTGTCAGCTCTTCATGCACTTCCGGGAAGAAAGGAACGGGGCGGGGCGTGGCTTTGAGCGGCGCCGCGAGCCCAGGAACCAATCACAGAGCCGCGAGGGTTCAGGGAAGAGCGGTGAAATCCACTCTAACCGACGCTCGCGGCTGTCCGGGAAAGCATGTCGTCATCTCCGCGTCAGCCTGTGACTGGGCGATCGACCCCGAAGGGAGGAGCCCAGCCGAGGCTTCCGACTGGACGAGCCCGCTCTCCGATGCTGCGCTCGAGAGCTCATCACTTTCGCGGGCTCCGAATAAGAGGTCGAACTCGCCGTGAGACGAGCCGGCGGACTCACCCGGAAGCCCGATCGGGGCAGACGAGCGTGCTGGGGGATGGGAGTTCCGCGGGGGATACCCGGCGGAGGCGGTCCCATTGGGGTCCCCAAATCGCCCCCAGTGCTAGCCGCGCTGGCCTCAAACCCGTGGGTAAAAGGACCGAGGCGGGAGCCTCTGGGGTGGCTCGCTTCCTTACGAAGGCGAGCCGCGACCGCAACGTTGCCATGGACACATTCTCGCAATGAGAATGTGACCATCCACGAACGCTGTCTCCGCGTGAGCAGTGCCCAGACACGAAAGACAGTGATCGTGACCGTTAGAAGGCGAGAGATAACGAGCACAACCAGGAATAACACACAATCGGAAAAGCATCTTTAAAAAGACGCGTCTTTAAAAAGACGTTCCGTGTGTGCGCTCTTTTAGAGAAATATATACTCTTTTAGAGGGGAAAAATGCTCTTTCAGAAAATATACTCTCTAGTTTTTCTGCCGAAGCGCCCAGGGGCGTTCTCTGCAGTGCACCAGTGCAGAGGAGGGAGAAGCCGCTGAAATGCGCCGTCAGATCCAGCAGGTGAATGAACAGTAGTATTCAGCTCAATGAGCATGACCGTTCGGCTCCGAAGAGAAAATCTGAATGAGTGGTTGCATACCAGCTCCTTTTATACCCGTATGTTCGGGGGAGTGGCATGCAAATACCACTCGCCAATTTTCATTGGCCTTTTATCAAAGACCAGAGGTGTCTCGGGCTCCCAAGAGTGACCCCTAGTGTCACTACATCGACACCAACGTCGAGTGAGTGACAGATAGGGAACTGCAGGCATTCTCAATGCACAGCTCTTGTCTGGAATTTAGTCCAAGTGAATCTAGAGCCACGTGGAGACCGAAAAAAGGTTATATTCCCAAAGTGCTCTCTACCCCCTTTAAGGCGCAGGTAGTCACTTTACAAGCCTTTTACCCCCCTCCCAGCCAGTCGGAAGAGCAACGCTTCCTTCATATGCTCTGTCCAGACAGAGCGCTACACACCTATGTGTCCCGCATGAGCCAGATCAGACAAACGGACCAGCTTTTTGTCTGTTTCGGAGGTTGCTCGAAAGGCATGCCAGTCTCAAAGCACAGACTGTCACATTGGATTGTTGAAGCAATAACACTGCCATACAAATCTCAGGGAAGCCAGTGCACTATTGGCATTAAGGCCCACTCAACGAGAGGTATGGCCGCCTCTTGGGCGTGGGAAAATGATGTTTCCATACAAGAAATCTGTCTGGCGGTGGTTTGGGCTTCGCCCAGCACCTTTGCACGATTTTACAACCTTGACGTGAATTCGGTGGTTTCACAGATATTGTCTGTGCAGCAGCATTAATTCATTGTGTTCTAAGGTCCGCTTCGAGAACTCGATAAATTCACCTTGCTCCCGGACCGCACGTGCCTGTGCTCTCCTAGGTCCGCTTAGCATTTTCTATTCAACAATGCAATACTCGGCCCTTCATGTTAAGCACCGTCATACTTCGTTTATACTGTGTTTTATTATGCCTAATTACACTACATGCAATATCTCATTCGAAAGTAAAGCGGTGCCACACTAGGGCCATACCGTTTGAATATATATTTACTGTGTTTTCCACACAAATACATTAATATACTTGTGTCTCGGCTATGCCTTAGACATTCATTCTCTGGTTAAAGATAGATAGTTGCATCTGAATTGGCGTGATCCAATAGGAGTTCAGAAATCAGAGAAAAGGAGTTTTTCCCATAAGCGTCAGCGACGCGATGTCTCGTTTCCTACATCTCAGGGAACCGAGGTTACATACATAACCAGGGATGTTTGTGTTCTGCAGAAGAAAGAAAGTCATACACATCTGGGATGGCATGAGGGTGAGTAAATGGTGATAGAATTTTTGGGTGAACTATCGCTTTAAAGACAGGACAGTGTTTACTTCCCATTTCTCTCTCTCTTGCCCAGGGACAAAAAGACAAATTATATTCTTATCTAAAATTAATTATTTTAAAATAGTTTAGCTGTAATTTGTTATTATAACGGCAAGACATGGTAGTATTTACCTGTGTAAGACTGACAAAATGCTGAAATTCCCAAAGATGACTATTGATTTTTGAGGAATACTGAGTAACAGAAGAATAACATTTATTTTTTTAAAGATCCAACCACTTTTTTAGTCTTTTGTAATTTTTATTTTTATTTTATTTTTGCATACAGTATCTTGGCAGATGCATGCACATGTTTAAATCAATGATTTTTATGTAGTTATCATCCTGTCTTTTTCATTTCTTCAAAGTCAACCTTCTATTTAAAACAAATTAAAATAATGTGAAATCTCTCAGCTAACATCTACACTTAGTATCTATGCTTTAATATTGCAAAATGGGAGTTCCTCCTTTTGTATGTGCTGTGTTAACACTATGGAAGTGATTTGTCAGGGTGACTCCTTTTTTATACTTTCAGAGAATGTACAAACATGTTCAATGTAATTACACAGTGCTATCATTGTTAATGTATTGTCATCAAATGTACAATATTTTGACCTTCATCGTATCATCTTATTTCATTTCATATGTGTTTCATTTCGCTTGCCAGACCTCTGCATGCAAATTGTTCATGTGACACAGATTTATCCTGAGATATTATTAACTTTAAAATGTCACTGAGTGTAAATGAACTATGACTAACAAAGTGGGGGAGGTCCACAATACAGTATCTGATCATCACCATTGTGTCCTAATTTATTTGTGAGCAAGTGCATTTTTCTACTTGTGTGTCTCCTTGTTGTATACTCAGTGGTGTAGCAACTATTATAACCCCACTTTTAGACATTTCAAAATCCATACCTCCATTTTGTGTGCAGTGCTAAGAAAAATTTGTAACCACATAAAATGACAGCCTTAAAGGGTTTGCTGTCTCAAAAATGAATATTCTGTCATCACCCTCACCCTTATTTTGTTCCAAACCCACATGACTTTCCTTAGTGGAACACGAAATGAGATGTTAGGGACTGATGGTCTCAGTCACCATTCACTTTCATTGTATATAAAATAAGATGGAATGAATGTAAATATTGACTTTGGCTAACGTTTATCCTCACACCTCATTTTATGTTTCACAGAATTTGTGTCAAATGGGTTTGACATTGACCAAACCCAAAGTCATATAGGTTTGGAACAACAAGAGGGTGAGCAAATGATGACAGATTTTTTATTTTTTATTTTTTATTTTTTGTAAACTATACCTTTAAGACCAAGTAAAAGCCTCTGCCAACCAGTTACTTTGGCAGTCTATTGAACAAATGATTAGTACTGCAATTCTAATATGCTAGGACCCATTTAACTGCTTTGTAACAAACCAGGTAGAACTACTAGGTGAACATTATTTCACCTAATTAATATTCATGAACCAGGCTGATAAGGTTTACAATGTGCCCCCTTACTTTTCAGATCGTTTCTATGCTACTGGTTATACTATTCATTCAAAGCTAGCAGTCACTATTACCTTGTTTATATGTTTAACAGATTAACAGGCACTACACCAAACCAGTTTGGCTGTATAATAAAAAAGTGGTAATAAATACATCTTTCTTCATGTTTTGCCACTTGCAAAAATTAAACATAAAAAAAAATAGCAGCCTTCAAATGGTAAGCCATTATCTTTCCACCGCTCTACAGTGCATCCGGAAAGTATTCACTGTATTATTTATTTTTTATAAATTTGCAAATATTTCAAACAAACTTCTTTCACGTTGTCATTATGGGGTATTGTTTGTAGAATTTTGAGGAAAATAATTAATTGAATCCATTTTGGAATAAGGCTGTAACATAACAAAATGTGGAAAAAGTGAAGCGCTGTGAATACTTTCAGGATGCACTGTATATGTGTCAGAGCTGCAGCTCCCAGGCTCTAGCTGGCTGGTTTGATCCAGTGCTCCTTTCATGGACCACCAACCCTGATGTTGGCTGTTTTTAACTGCCTCCCTTGTGCCTTCTAGAGGTACACATCAAAATGTGAACTTCCCAGGCTTACAGCATCGCTCTTTTAGTGTGCTCTCTCTGTTTCTCTCTTTTCCCCAGGTTCCCCGCGTAGCCCTATCAACAAGACCACCTTAACTTTGATCAGTGTTGTAAGCTGTGTGATCGGACTCGTCTGCACGTCTCACCTCTCCTGCAGCCTCAATGTCCGAGTCATTCTTCACGTTCCGGAGCACCTAATTGCAGACGGTAATCTTATCACCCACTCTGCTTGCCGTCCAGCCCTTGAACAGTGGGGGGTCATCAGCCCCCTCGCTACCCCCCACGACTTTTACTGTATTAAGGCAAATGTCACACTGATTCTCTAGTGAAAAGCCAAACAGCTGTGATGCTGAAAGCATCAAAGCACGATCAGGCCAGGTCAGAGACACAATTGCATGGTATCCCTCGCACACACAGATACACACTTGTACAAATGCAAACAGCAGAGAGCCCATTTCCCCAAGGGTTCTTTGTTTGTGGTTTGGACCGAAATTCCATTTGTATTGGATGAGCTTGTTATTGAAATTTAATGTTGCACCTGCAGGCCAAGACTACAGTTCAAGCTCTCTCCTCTCTCTCTCTCTCTCTCTCTCTCTCTCTCTCTCTCTTCTACTAGGGGTGGGTGGTATGACCAAAATCTTATAATATGAATATATTATAATATATATTATGAATTTATTATATAATATGAATGTACAATAGAAAAAAAGCACAAAAAAAAAAAAAATAAAAAAAATGTGCTTCATGGGGTAACATCTAAATTAACTGGTTGGACCCACTAAAAAAATATTGGACCCACTTTATATTAGGTATCTTTAACTACTATGTACTTAAGCATTTGATACAATGCACTTAAGTACATATGTGTTGTTGCATTGTACTTACATTTAAAGTGCCTGCATTTAATTACATCTGTAGCTACACTGTTAACCTAAACCTAACCCTGCCCCAACCCTTACCCTAAATCATTACCCTGACCCCTACCCCTAACGCAACCACTACTCCTAAACCTTAGTAGCAGCAAATGTGAATCTTGTGAGAATTTTGTAAAAACAGCATGTATTTTCTGTATTTTGATGTTAATACATCATACTTAAAGACACCTAATATAAAGTGTGTCAAAAATATTATTTAGCTTCATTGAATCAACCTGAATACTTTATATTAGGTTACACCAATAAAACAAATTTTAAGGGTTAGATTACAAGTAGATATAATTCCTTAAGATAAAAATGAAAGGTTACCACCTTTTAGAGCGAATTTCACAATATAATAATTTTCATATAATCTAATAATTTTAAAGGAATATTCCGGGTTCAATACAAGTTAAACTCGATCAACAGCATTTGTGGCATAATGTTGATTACCACAAAAATGTATTTCGACTTGTTCCTCCTTTTCTTGAAAAAAAAGCAAAAATCTGGGTTCCAGTGAGGCACTTGCAATGGAAGTGAATGGGGCCAATCCGTAAACATTAAAATTCTCACTGTTTTAACACTTGTGCAACCTTAGGGACATTTTTGTCTTTTTCATTTTTGTTTAGTTTTTTCGATCATTTGTGTGTTAATGCCAACGGCATACATTTAGCCAAAGGTGTGTATTTTTGGGGGAAGTTTGATATGTCAACCTCAGTTCCTATAATACATCTATTATACACTGTGTACACAAAATAGTTACACTCAGGACCTTAAGGACAAAAATGTCCCCATTGAAACCCAATGCCGTTAAAGCATAAAATCATGAATTCTATGATAGTATGCTTTCATTCTTTTTATTCAGAATTAAAATGTTTAATATTTTTCACCATATGGCACCATGTTTCTCATGTTTAGCCTATGGAGCAAATACATGTTCCCCTCCCTATTTTCTGTTTGCTGTATTATAGAGCACTGTAGGCCAATTGAATAAATGATGCAGCTAAAATTGTGTGGGTGTGTTGGTATGGATGTCAGAGTGTTTTGCATGTGTGTATTGAGAAATTTGTGTTTATGTGTGTGTGTTAAAAACAACAGTGGCATTATGTAAACAAACTGGCATTTAAAGGTTTAAAATCCTGAAAATGAATGAATATTTGGTAATTATGATCAGAACTGATGTTGGTTAAAAAATCTATGTCAGTGAAAGTGGAAAATAATATTATGTATTTTTATGGCAGCTTTTTGATGCTGACATTTGTCCTCTAAGGCCCTGAGTGTTTTTTTTATCTGACACTGCACAAAAAAAATAATGCATCAAAATCAGTGTTGTTGTTAATCATTGACATATCCCAGACTGTGATAATCCAAAAAGATTAAAGTGGAAAATAATATTAATATATAATATTATGGCAGTTTTTTGGTGCGGACATTTTTGTCCTCTAAGGATCTCTGAGTAACTTTTTTTTATTGACGCACAAGGGTTAAAAGTATAGCCACAAGATGTAAAATATGTGTATATACATGATTTTAGTGTGATAAAATATCTTACTAACCTTTTCTGTGTAAAGTTATAGCCAATTTTACAACTTTGTTGCCATGATGGTGTAAAGTCAACAAACCCTAAAGCAACTGTAAAAATGTGATTTAGACAGCTTTATAGCTCTAATAATACATGTTTTAACAGAAATAAGTGTTTTTATAAAATTATAAACTTCACATTTCTGCCTTTAAACCCTCCAAAAATTGGCCCTATTCACTTCAATTGTAAGTGCCTCACTGTAACCTAGATTTTGCTTTTTAAAAGAAAAGGAGGGATGAGTCAAAATAAAGAAGGACCCAGAGAAAGATCATTTTCAGTGCTTTAATGAATTTCAATAAACAACAAAAAGTCAACTAAAACAGCACTGTGAAGAGCAGAGAAGGCAACAGCTGAAGTACGGTATATCTGTCCTGGAGAAACCAGCGAGCCGACACAGGGGAGAGGTGGAAACCAACAGCCGATGAAGTGAACGGGAATCCAGGAGAACAACCTGGCCGGTACAAGATGGAAAAATCAAACCGCCCAAAGAAAGTTCCCAACAGGCCTGCCAGGAGTTCAGACTCTTAGCCAATTAAATGTACTCCAGGTTCTTATGGTCTGTCCAGACCATAAAAGGTTCCTTTGCTCCCTCCAACCAGTGGCACCACACCTCCAAGGCCAGCTTAACCGGCAACAGCTCCCGATTGCCGATGTCATAGTTCCGTTCATCCTGTGAGAGATGGAGAGAGAAAAAGGCACAAGGCTGAGTCAAACCATCCGAAGGAGACTATTGTGAGAGGACTGCCCGATGCCTACCTCTGATGCATACACCTCCACCACGAAACGACGAGATGAGTAGGGAAAATGAGAATGGGTGCTGAGGTAAACAAGGATCTAAGCTTATCAAAGGCCTCCTGGGAATGGGCTGACCACAGAAACGGTTTCTTTCTGGAGGATAGATAGGGGTTTCAAATCTAAGGTGTAAAAACAAAATCTGCTCAGCAAGCACAGCTGACGCGCGGGGCTGAGGGGAATTTATCCATCCTGGAGACACCAGCGAGCTGACACATGGGAGAGGTGGAAACCAACAGACGATGAAGTGAATGGGAATCCAGGAGAACCAGTGCTGAAAGGTGAGCAGGGTGAGTCTGCTTGAAACAGGCAAAGAAGTCAATGAAGAGGAGGAATGACTGAGGGCTGCACAGAAAACACATGGAAACAAACCGAAGAGAGACCAAACAGTAACTAGGTAAGTCACAATACAATCTGGCACAAGACATCAAACACGAGAGAGTTATAAAGGGGAAGGGAAACAAGGGACAGGTGTGGCTGATCAGGATAATGAGCCCAACAAACTGCAAACACATGGGATAACAAACTAACAAAGACACGTGGGGAAAGCGGGAAGCACGACATAACAGAATGACTCGCCACCAGATCAACCAGAGATCCTGACACATTATGCCACAAATGCTGTCGATTGAGCTTGTATCGAACCCGGAATATTCCTTTAACCCAAAATATTTTATATATTTCATAACTGTATAATTCAGTGATTAAGTACTTCACAGATAACAGGTACTTTATCTTATTTGATACATTTTTATCTTTATTTGCAACTTGATAAACACAAACTAAAATGTAAAATTATTAATAACTAATAAACAAGTCTGACATTATTATAAAAATACACCTACTTTACATTATTGAGTTAAACACAAAAGACTTAAAATAGTACTACATTATAAATATGATTGGATAAGGTACTGTTGAAGGTGTTGTAAAATAAAGCATTAAACCACAACAGGCTATTCGCTACAGTGATTTCCCGCGGGATAAATGTATCACTAATAATAATCCAAATTATTTATTTATTTATTTATTTTTTTATTTTTTTTCACCAAGTAATATAGTTCATTATTCTTACTGCAATGTAGCAACTTGCAGATTTAATATAGAATGCACAGTGGGTTTATAGTCATTTTTTAGCTACTTGTAATGTGGCTTGTCCAATCAGAATTTTGATTCGGAACTATCAATTTTATTATAGGCGATACAGTATATACACGCAACCATTCATCTGTTAAATTCTTTATTAATGTACCAAGTTGTGCTGTTCCTTGGTAATTGTAAATAGATACACAGTCTCTATATTGGAAGCGATGGATGATGTGTCACACCGCAATGGCTTGAGGAAGTGCCCATCTATGGAATATTTTATTGAGTAGGCTATAGTGTTTTGCTAGGTGTATGATTTTTTCAATTGTGTTGTAAAACACATTTTTACTGTTGCATAGTATATACCGTTATATTGCACAGCTCTTATTCTCACCTATACCCTCTATTCTCTCACTATCAGTCTCTCTCTTTGTCTCTTTCAGCTCATTGGCATTTTCAGGCGTCATTTCTAGAGTTTGGGCGATATGATGGATCATGACTGGCCTTGCTCATCTGTCATTTTGTCTTTCATGCAGCGCTCTTTTGTATGGGGTCTGCTGCTTTAGGGTAGATTAACATTCACACAGACGTCTAAGTGGACAGTGACTGTGAAGGATTCACAATTCCCCTTTGAATCGAAAAAAAAAAATATCAGATCAATTTAAGATGTGTCTAGAACTGTCTAACAGTATTAAAGAGTAAAACTTGATGTCAAAATGAATCTGATAAAACTTGATTTTAACAGAATAAAATTGTCTCTGTGAGCCCCTTTGCAGTGCCCATGGTTGTGAAATATTTAGAGGGATTGTGCAGAAAACAGCACTCTTCCAATTGCAATGATTTTACCTGTGCTATTGTGTCTTAACTGCAGCTGTGAAACATAAAAGCCCATAATGCATACAAATTCAGCCATACATTTTCAGTGTAAGGATTTTACTATGCTTCAAAGCTTTGCAAAAAAGTTAATTGCATTTTAAGGAAAATTTGTAGTTTCTAGGTTGTGGTTCATACTGTGTTTATGTTATGGTGGTACACCATGGCAGAGCTCAGTAATATAGTTCACATACTTGTGTGATGTCCTCTTTGATTCTTCATGTTCCTTCCTCCTCCAGGCTCCAGATTCGTTCTGCTGCAGGGCAGCCAGTTGGATGCATCTGATTGGCTGAATCCAGCTCAGGTGCTGCTATACTACCAGCAGAATGCCAGTGGTCCTTGGGTCAATGATCTGTGTGGCCGTCGCCTCTTGGACCCCTGTGAGCACCAGTGTGACCCAGATTCAGGTACAGAGTCTCCCTAATGTGATTTCTTCTTCAGACAGCTCACATAAAAAGCCTGAGATGACCAATAGCACCAAAACACATACAGGTGCATCTCAATAAATTAGAATGTCGTGGAAAAGTTCATTTATTTCAGTAATTCAACTCAAATTGTGAAACTCGTGTATTAAATAAATTCAATGCTCACAGACTGAAGTAGTTTAAGTCTTTGGTTCTTTTAATTGTGATGATTTTGGCTCACATTTAACAAAAACCCACCAATTCACTATCTCAAAAAATTAGAATATGGTGACATGCCAATCAGCTAATCAACTCAAAACACCTGCAAAGGTTTCCTGAGCCTTCAAAATGGTCTCTCAGTTTGGTTCACTAGGCTACACAATCATGGGGAAGACTGCTGATCTGACAGTGGTCCAGAAGACAATCATTGACACCCTTCACAAGGAGGGTAAGCCACAAACATTCATTGCCAAAGAAGCTGGCTGTTCACAGAGTGCTATATCCAAGCATGTTAACAGAAAGTTGAGTGGAAGGAAAAAGTGTGAAAGAAAAAGATGCACAACCAACCGAGAGAACCGCAGCCTTATGATTGTCAAGCAAAATCGATTCAAGAATTTGGGTGAACTTCACAAGGAATGGACTGAGGCTGGGGTCAAGGCATCAAGAGCCACCACACACAGACATGTCAAGGGATTTGGCTACAGTTGTTGTATTCCTCTTGTTAAGCCACTCCTGAACCACAGACAATGTCAGAGGCGTCTTACCTGGGCTAAGGAGAAGAAGAACTGGACTGTTGCCCAGTGGTCCAAAGTCCTCTTTTCAGATGAGAGCAAGTTTTGTATTTCATTTGGAAACCAAGATCCTAGAGTCTGGAGGAAGGGTGGAGAAGCTCATAGCCCAAGTTGCTTGAAGTCCAGTGTTAAGTTTCCACAGTCTGTGATGATTTGGGGTGCAATGTCATCTGCTGGTGTTGGTCCATTGTGTTTTTTGAAAACCAAAGTCACTGCACCCGTTTACCAAGATATTTTGGAGCACTTCATGCTTCCTTCTGCTGACCAGCTTTTTAAAGATGCTGATTTCATTTTCCAGCAGGATTTGGCACCTGCCCACACTGCCAAAAGCACCAAAAGTTGGTTAAATGACCATGGTGTTGGTGTGCTTGACTGGCCAGCAAACTCACCAGACCTGAACCCCATAGAGAATCTATGAGGTATTGTCAAGAGGAAAATGAGAAACAAGAGACCAAAAAATGCAGATGAGCTGAAGGCCACTGTCAAAGAAACCTGGGCTTCCATACCACCTCGGCAGTGCCACAAACTGATCACCTCCATGCCACGCCGAATTGAGGCAGTAATTAAAGCAAAAGGAGCCTCTACCAAGTATTGAGTACATATACAGTAAATGAACATACTTTCCAGAAGGCCAACAATTCACTAAAAATGTTTTTTTTATTGGTCTTATGATGTATTCTAATTTTTTGAGATAGTGAATTGGTGGGTTTTTGTTAAATGTGAGCCAAAATCGTCACAATTAAAAGAACCAAAGACTTAAACTACTTCAGTCTGTGTGCATTTAATTTATTTAATACACAAGTTTCACAATTTGAGCTGAATTACTGAAATAAATGAACTTTTCCACGACATTCTAATTTATTGAGATGCACCTGTATGTTCCCTCTGGTTTTTGTTCTGGCTGAGAAAAACCTATTCCAGCTGGGCACACCCTTTGGCCACCTGAGCTGAAGCACTCCACGTAGGACCAACCTATTCTATAAAAAAAAAAAATAATAATATATATATATATATATATATATATATATATATTTAATCACATTTTGGTTGACCCATTCTGTGAGGGTGTTTCATTTTATACATTCCACAAAAAAAAAAAAAAAAAAAAAAAAGGCATATAAATTTTAGGCCAACTGTGCCAGGATAATAGTTATTTATTATTGGTAAGTTATCTAGAGGCTTGGGCCTCATTTATAAAGATGTTCATAGAATGATCTTAAATGTGAATGTACAACAATTTCCTTAATGTTCCTACGAACAATTTATAAAATGTCCGTACGCATGAAAAAATATTTCCTAAATGCATCCCACTTTAAAAAATGCAATTCTTCTTAAAATCATGCGCATGTGAACAAGCGCACAGATTCCACTTACAGAACGCCCACAGATATCATAATATGGTGAGACAGGATACAAGGAAAGCGCATGCGCAAGTTATTCTTGTGTTTACTCATTCATTCATATGGAGTGTTCTTGTGCAGTTGGCAAGGTTTTCTAAAAGAGTGAGTGCAGCTCCCGGTTTCTGCCCATATAATGTGGCCTGTTCAGCAACTCATCATTAGTTTTTCAATTTTATCATCAACAATAAATCAATTTATTGACCTCGTTAACTGTAAATCATTCCTCATTCGCACCATTCTTCAACCAATGTCCATATTGTTGACACACACAGGCGTGTGTGGGACTGGTGGGACATGTCCCTACCACTTTTTGAAATAGCCTTCGTCAAGTAAGTGTCTAATACATATGGAAAGAAATATCTCCAGTTCTTGAGTAGGAGTTTCCATTTTATTTGTGTGTGTTATAATAAGTGCCGATCCAGCGCTGGTTCATGATATACATCCACTGACATACAGATGCAATCTTTGTTTATTAAATTAAAAAGTTAGGGCTGGATTATAATCTGGATCTCCTTGTACTAAAGGTAATATCTTTTCCATGAGACCAATCTGTCAGACATTTCTAACAAAAGCTTACTGATTTATGTATTTATCCTAACAAAATTCTAGTACTGAGAGTGTTAGATGTACAGATCAATTACCATATTAATTATGGGAAATATCAATGGAGCACTTGATTTGGTCATGAAGAATGACTATTTTTCATAATAGCAAAAGATTATTTGACATTATCTTCACATAACCTAATCAATATTCATGAGTCCTCCTCCCCACCCCAATACTGTTCCCACTTTTTAAAACAAAGTGATGCCCATGATGCAAGTCCTTAATTCTGGTTTAAATGCTCTTTTACATATTATGTAATATGAATTGCCAACATGGCACTCGTGTTCTGTATAAACTACATACTTTCCTGCTCTTCTGCTCGCTCTTCCATTTATTGCACTGTATTCGTTTTAATTTATGTCCTCAACAACAGCAGACAAGAGGCTGAAGAATTAATAGATGAAAAGAAATTTCATAAATACTGATTTGTTCCTCACTTTTGACTTAGGATCAAATCCATGGAATTTAGGATCAAATCTGATCGTATGTTTTATAAATGAGGTAGTCCTTTTTCTTGAGAAAAAAAATAAATAAAAAGAAACATTGCCACACACTCTGAGGAAGACATTTAACATCCATGCACCTGTACATATGCGTTGTGAGAAGAAAATAATATTTAGTTATCGTAAAGTCCTTTTCACATTAAAATAAAGGAATCTTGTTAGAAATTATGACAGTTTAGACAATTTGTCCATCATTGTCATGTCTACATTGTCGCAGTTTGAAAAGAAATGTGTTTTTGCAACCTCAGAAGACTACAATAATTTGCCCTACTATAATTAGTCAGCATCTGTACCTAATTAATACAAAAATAATCTCTCATTTCCCCAACTGAAGGAGTGCCCATCCCACAGCCCATGCTGTGTAAAATTAATGCTTTCATCGAACTCCAGTTGTAACATAGCTTTATTTAAAGAGCATGAGTTAGTGAAGAGGGACTTAGCTCTGATTCATCTGTCGTATCATTTACAGATTTCTTTGAAGGTGTTTCTCTAGAGTGAGCACTATTAAGTAATGCATGCTAAGTTGAGCGAGAGCTGTGAGGACAGTAATGCTTGGCTATGAATCTTTGTAATGCAGGGTTTGGGATTACAGTGACCTGGATTTTAGTTATTATTTATTTTCTTTTTTTTTTTTTTTTTACTGTAGGCTGGGCCATAATTAGGCAGTGCAGGATCAAGTGGAATGCCTTAACCAAGGAGAGATAGGGTTTTCTGAGCCAAGGATGCGTTATAATATTTTTTATATAGGTTATGCGATTTTATCATTACAAGGCTCAACAAAGATGAGGGGCAACATTCTTCATCAACATGGTCTCTTGGCCATAAAGTAGATCCTCTGAAGTGTGCATATGAATGAGGAAAAAGGGCAAACCCCTTTATAATGGCAGTGTACTTCGCCTGTGTGGTGTGAGGGACTTTGTAATGTGTAAATGAGAGACTGGAAACTACATCCTTACATACAAGGACAATTGGATCTTAATTAGCAGGTGCACTCAAACTTTTGCTGCATGGAGCTTCAGAGCCTATAGAAAATCCACAGATTTTCCTCAAGAGTTTGGGTGTACATGGCAGACAAAAATTGGACTGAACTGCAAGCTTTATATTTGGAGAAAACCAAACACAGCACACCACCCAGAACATCCTATACCTACTGTGAAGCATGGTGGTGGCAACGTTATGTTGTGGGGGTGTTTCTCTTCAGCAGGGACTGGGCAATTGGTCAGGATTGAAGATAAAATGGATGCTGCCATGTACAACCAAATTCTTGTGGAAAATCTGTGGCCCTCTGCTAGACAACTGAAGATGGGCAGTTAGTTCACCTTTCAGCATGACAATGACCCTAAACACACAGCCAAAAAAATGACACAGTGGCTTAAGCATAGGAAGGTCAAAGTCCTTGAGTGGCCAAGTCAGAGCCCTGACCTAAATACAATAGAAAACCTGTGGATAGATTTGAAAAGAGCAGTCCATCACCGCTCACTCTGCAATTTGACTGAACTCAAACAATTCTGCAAGGAATAATGGGCAAATATTCCCCAATCTAGGTGTGCGAAGCTTTTTTTTTTTTTTTTTTTGGACATATCCAAACAGACTGGCTGTCAATAAAGCAAAAAGTAGCTCTACAAAGTATTACATACAGGGGTATGATCATTTTTCAAACACTTCTATTCTAGTTTTTCATCTTGTATCCATTTTTGGAACTGTTGCATTTTTTTTTTTTTTCATTACTTAAATGTTGTGAGGCAAAATTTGTAAATAAAGCTGGAATTTTTTTTTCTTAAAAAAATAAAAATAATAAATAAATAAATAAATAATAATAATAAAAAAAAAAAAAACAGGTTTTGATTTCAACCTGTAAAGTGACTATTCCAAAGGGGTGTGATGATTTTCTTTAGGCACTGTATTTATTGCAATAATACAGCTATTTACTTTTAGACATTTGGCAGATTATTTTATCAAAAGCAACTTAACATGCATTCAAGGTGTACATTTGATCAGTTTTGTTCTCTGGGAATCTAATACATGATCTTGGCTTTGCTATAGTTTGATTTTCCCTACCACTTTCAACTTATTGTAACTTCTGTGTTTACTTATTGTAACTTCTGTGTTTGAGGAGATTATTCCAGATTTTTTGTTCTCATTTTACAGCTAATGTTATTGTTAGACATATGGAGAAATACATGCACATCCCAAGCTGTGGATTTTCCTACAACTGCTATGCAGATGATATGCAGCTCTACCTGTCGTTCCAACCTGATGACCCTACTGTCTCAGCTCGTATCTCTGCCTGCCTCTCTGACATTTCGGCCTGGATGAAGGAACGCCACCTTCAGCTTAATCTTACCAAGACAGAAATTGTCGTGATCGTAGCCAACCCATCTGTTGACCATAACCTCACTATTCATCTTGGTTCAATTACACTAACACCAACCATAACAGTTAGGAACCTGGGAGTGGTGGTAGATGGCCAGCTTAATTTTACTGCCCACATCTCATCAACCGCCCGATCTTGCAGATTCGTGCTGTACATCAGGAAACTTGTTTCTACATCAGGAAATTTTCTGTCTGAATATGCTGCACAGCTCCTGGTCCAAGCTCTGGTCATGTCAAGACTGGACTACTGTAATGCTTTGTTGGTTGGCTCCCGGCTAATACAATTAAGCCACTGGAGATGGTCCAGCAGCGCGTCTGGTCTTCAATCAGCCAAAAAAGGCTCATGTCACTCCACTCTTGATTTCAATCCACTGGCTACATATATCTGCCCGCATCAAATTCAAGGTTTTGACTCTGGCATTCAGGACAGCCAGTGGAACCTCACCCACTTACTTCAGTTCACTTTAACAGGTCTATGTTCCAACTCACTCTCTGCGGTCTATGAACAAGCGACACCTAGTGGTCCCATCACAAAGAGGCTCAAAGTCTATTTCATGATCGTTCACTTTCTCTGTTCCACTGTGGTGGAATGACCTTTCAACCTTCACACGATTTGCTGATACCATCTCAACATTCAAGAACCAGCTGAAAACACATATGTTCTGCGAGCACTTAACCAATCCACAATAATTGCACTTTCTATTGAACTTGCACTTATTGTACAAAAAAAAATAAAAAAATAAAAATAAAAAAAATATATATATATATATATATATATATATATATATATATCTGTCTCTTTCTTCTGTGCCAGCGCCCATACTACACCAGCCATCTTGAAAACTTGGCAGTACAACACTGCAGATGTTGTTGAGCTTTGTATGACAAATTGCTTGCTATGTTCCTCATTTGTAAGTCGCTTTGGATAAAAGCATCTGCTAAATTACTAAATGTAAATGTAAAGTTGTGTACAGGTACAGGACACAATTCAGCAAACTTACAAATGACACTCAAAGCATTAATATCAGTGTGTGGACATTTACCTTTTTTCCTACAAGTATGATAAATGCAATGGGAGCATCTGTATGTACTAAATACAGTTAATTAGCGAATACTTGAACACAGGTGTGAGAATATGCCAACATTGTATTTCTGTTATTTTTATTTTATTTTATTTATCATATGTGTTCCTTATTTTACATTTTGTATTTTACCCCATGCTTTGATTTTTCACAACAGTCAACATTGTACAATAAATAATAGTGAAATATATTTTATAGTAGTATAATAGTACAATATTTAAAATTTCTATTTATTTCTTTATTTTGAGTAACTCTTCAGTTGTCCTGTTTTAGTAAGTCACAAAGGCTTTAACTCTTTATTGCACATATTGTGAATTGGTGTGTAAGGGTCCTGGCCAGAGCCATACAGTAGATCCAAATTGAGCAGTTTGTCAAATATTATGTTTTTGCACACCATATTAGAGTAGAAACCCTTTCCCTCTATGACAAAAAAAAAAAAAAAAAAAAAAAAAAAAAAATTATTACAACATTCATAACATCAGAATAAATATAAATTTTAACGATCAAATTTGAACATCCTCCAACTGCATTTTTTTTTTTCCCTCTGGCATATTTATTACAAAATAGCAGAAGTACAACACCCCATTACAATGAAAATTTCAGCCACATTGATGAATCATCTCTATGCAGTGGGTGGAAGTTTTTCTGTTTGCATCATCAATTTTAATGCTCCATTGCTGCATTTTGCACCTAAAGATTGCAAAAAAGTTTGTAAACCAAGATTGATCCATTAAGTTTTATAGTTCTTACTCTCAGGCAAAACATAGTAAACAGACGCCCAGGTACAGTACATCTAAAAGAATGGTGATACATTTCCTTTTTAGGCATCTCTCCTTTTAGGCATCTCTTCATCTGCGTCAGGAATCAATCCAACGTTGCTATCATTTGTTGAAAAGTTCCTCCCGTGTACATGCATGATTCAAAAGAGGAGCTCCACTGGGCTTTGAAAAGTGAATTTTCCAAGCCTAAATGAATCACAAGTTGACTGTTGGGAACTCTGCCTTGCTTTCCTCACAAATTACATCTAAAAGATGAGGTCTTGTTACTGCCACAGTTCAGTAATTGCATTGTGCTTTTTGTATGACGCATTCTTAATGAAAGGCTTGGTATGTGTGTGGGCAGACTAGGTGGCGGAGGATATTCATGGAAAACGGTAAGACAGTCTCAATCAAACAGGAGAAGGAGATACTGATAAATAATCAGTATGAGGAGCGACAATAACTACAGTTCTGCGTGCTTTTAAATAGGCTGTGAATCAGAGGCACGGAGGCTGTGTAAAGCTGAGCAGAGAATTGGAATGATAATAGGTCTCTTGGAGCTCCTATTCACCTCTCTCACTCCCATCTGGCTTCAGGGTGCATTTATTAAACAAGAACACGTGATGTTGTGTCTCAGGCTTACCTGATCCTTGCACTTTTGTTTCATTAATTTGACTGAATAATAGATCCCCTGCAGACTCTCTCTGGGGTCATGACAAGAGAAGAATAACTCAGGATATAAAAACGTCATTAATAAGTAATTCAACACAGTCACTCTCTCTGTCTAAATCCAACTGTAGTGATTTTTTTTTTTTTTTTACAACACACACAAAATATAAATTACCTGGAAGAGTCAGTAGTGTTTCCTGTAGGGTTATTGCCACTAAAATCCTAACATATTACACCTCTTGCGCTTTTTCATAGAAGAGGTCAATACTTAATTGATCGCACAAAGTTGTTGAGTTGATGTCAAGTAATTAGTTCTGCTTTTTGTGTCCTGAAATGCGAATACTGTAACATTTGATATCTTAGTCAAAATAAATGATTTGATTCTAATTAAAATTATATAATTTGTTCTGGTCCTCTAATCTGAGTGGACAAGATGTGTTTTATGAGTGTTGATATTTATGCTGCCTTCAAATACGTATGGGAAGCTCCTACTGTACGTCCGAGTTGGGCATTTGTTATTACGACTTAAGCTGCAAACAAAATACAAAGGAAGCCAAACTGAGACAAATACACAATGAACAATGACAAAAGCTTTTATTTTTTCTCTGTTGTACCAGTTGATAAGAATAAGTGAATACACCAGCATCACTTTTACATACTATATTATTTATTAATGCATGGTATTTGACAAATTGTTATTTTTAATTTGCATAAAAGACTAGTCTAGACTGGAACAATAGTTCACTATAAGATAAGTCATATATAATAATTAATATTATTGAAATAAAGCACTGAAATGGAATAGTTTTGCGAAATCATTAACTGCAGTCTACTGATATTCAGTACAGCAACACTCTTGCTTGTGTGATATTACATATAAGGCAAAACAATCCCTTTGATTCATGTTAAGAATGTAGATTTTGGACACTAAATGCCTTACTTGTATACAAAATCCTGTTTCTACATATAGTTTGTGAAAAGATTAATTCTAAGGCATCTATTTCTTATGCATACAGCACTGAGCTGAGTGCCAGCTGGATATTCTTAGTGATCAGTCAATCACAGAGCCACTGGGTGCATGTTTTCTGACAAAATTGCCATTTACCACCCAGAGTCATAAAGGCTCCCTGCGTCTTATTTGAATTGGTAAAACGCTATTATTACCTGCTGTACAAGTTTTAATTTCAGTTTTACAAATTACTTTGACTAAACTGGAACAGTTAACTGTACAAATGATAAAACTCTTAGCAGTCTTATTTTTGGTCTATATGCTAATGGTCAGTAATATATTTATTTGCGTGTTTTTGACCATTAAATGGGAATGATTTAAACAGCACAATTTTTTTTTTTTTTTTTTTTTCACAGACCATTATCAATCTATTGAGTGGAATTACAAAATGAAAGCATATAAACATATGTTTAGAAGATTGGTTACATCACCAGTAAGTTTATTTAAAGTTACAGATGACTGTTTTAACAGAGTACAGTTGCAACACTGTGAATATTTCCCTTCTAATGCAAGTTTGAACTTACATTATTAGTTTGCACATTCACATTAGCATCCTCTCTCTGTGTGGAAAATTAGAAGAACATATTCCACATTGATGAGAAATTATTAGAGAACATCTGTTCTCTAAATGTTCTTACTCTTTCATTTTGGATAAATCATTATTCCTGACAAGGAAACTTGTTGTAATTAATTATTTTGATTTACTGACATTTAAAATATGTGTCACTGAGAAAATCAGGGAATCATGCATTTTATTCAGTCAGAGAGCATAGAGAAGATTCCACTTCTGTCAGCCAAGAACAGAAAACTGAGGCTGCAGTTGGCCTTCCATTTGTGTACCTCAGCAGAAATCCAGATTTGTCAGACCAGGTGATGCTTTTCCAATCGTCTAGTCGTCCAGTTTTAGAGAGCCTGTGCCCACTGCAGCCTCAGTTTCCTGTACTTAAAAGGTTATCCCATGTGACTCTACCCTCTGGACCAATTTAGTTGCTTAGGAGACCTGGCAGGAGTCACTCAGCACGCCCTGGATTCAAACTCATGACTCCAGGGGTGGTAGTTAGCGTCAATACTCGCTGGCAGTGTGTGACATGCAGACTGCTGTGTGCCTCGTAGCCAGCGCACCAGGCCATCACGTAACCTCCCCCAATGCTCTTATGAGCGTCGAACGGTCAATCAGGAACAAGTCGACTGCCCAACTATAGGGACAGGCAGCCCAGCTGAGGCCTCTTTTCCCTCTTTTTTCTCCCCAAAAAGAGTGGAATTTTGTTAACGGACTGGGATCCGCAAGTGTCCACATCGGAGGGGGGGTGTCACTCCCAAGGGGAAGACACCGTGGAACCCAGCAGGGGGTGGCACGTCCTGAGCTTGATATGCCATAGCGATGGCGTCAATGACCCAGTTGGCAATCCTCTGTTTGGAGACAGCGCTTCCTTTCCGCTGTCCACCAAAGCAGACAAAGAGCTGCTCGGAGCTTCTAAAGCTCTGCATGTGATCCAAATAGATGCGTAAAGCTTGCACCGGACACAGCAACACCAAGGCTGGGTCTGCCTCATCCTGGGGCAGCGTTTGCAGGTTCACCACCTGATCCCTAAAAGGGGTCGTGGGAACCTTGGGCACATAGCCCGGTCGGGGTCTCAGGATCACGTGAGAGTAACCTGGACTGAACTCCAGGCACGATTCACTGACAGAGAACACTTGCAAGTCCCCTACCCTCATGATGGAACTGAGCGCAGTCAGGTGGGCAGTCTTGAAAGAGAGTGCCTTAAGCTCAGCTGACTCCAAGGGCTCAAAGGGAGCTCCCCATAGACCCTGATGGACTACAGAGAGGTCCCATGGGGGAACGAGGCACGGTCTAGAGGGGTTCAACCTTCTAGACACCACTTCAAGGCATACAGGTGCCTCGTAGAGGGAGCCCTAGCCTGAGTGATCGTGTTTACCACCGCAGGCGGTAGGCCACTTAAGTCCTCCGCGTCCTGTCCAAGGGCCAGATGTGGAGATTCCAGAGGTCTGGTCATGGGTGCCAGATGGTGCCCCGTCCCTGAGAAAGAAGGTCCTTCCTCAGGGGAATTTGCCAGGGGGGAGCTGTTGCGAGGAGCATGAGATCCGAGAACCATGTCTGGGTGGGCCTGTAGGGTGCTACTAGGATGACTTGCTCCCCATCCTCCCTGACCTTGCACAGGGTCTGTGCAAGTAGGCTCACTGGGGGAAATGCATACTTGTGTAGTCCAGGGGGCCAGCTGTGTGCCAACGCATCTATACCAAGAGGTACCTCGGTCAGGGCATACCAAAGCGGGCAGTGGGAGGATTCCCGGGAAGCAAACAGGTCTACCTGTGCTTGACCGAATCGACTCCAAATCAGCTGGACCACCTGAGGGTGGAGTCTCTACTCTCCCCTGAGGGTAACCTGGCATGACAGCGCGTCCGCTGCGGTGTTGAGGTTGCCCGGGATGTGAGTGGCTCGTAGTGACTTGAGGCACTGCTGACTCCAGAGGAGGAGACGGCGGGTGAGTTGAGTACTGCCAACAACTCTAGGCAGTTGATGTGCCAATGCAGCCACGGGCCAGCCCAAGAGCATACGGTGCCCAGGCCCGTCTTGGAGGCATCTGTTGTAACCACGACGCACCAGGAGACCTGCTCTAGGGGAACCCCTGCCTGTAGAAATGCCAGGTCAGTCCAAGGGCTGAAGAGGTGGTGACAGACCGGTGTGATGGTCACGCGATGTGTCCCGCAGCACCATGCCCATCTCGGGACTCGAGTCCGAAGCCAGTGCTGAAGCGGTCTCATATGCATCAACCTGAGCGGTGTGGCTGCCAGTGAGGATGCCATATGCCCCAGGAGCCTCTGAAAGTGTTTCAGTGGAACCATGTGTTCTCCGTCTGAACGCCTTCAGACAGTTCAGCACCGACTGTGCGCGCTCGTTTGTTAGGTGCGATGTCATCGAGACTGAGTCCAACTCCAGACCGAGAAAATAGATGCTCTGAACTGGGGAGAACTTGTTCTTTTCCCAGTTGACCCGAGGCCCCAGTCAGCTGAGGTGCCGGAGCACAAGGTCCCTGTGTGCACATAGCAACTCTTGAGAGTGAGCTAAGATCAGCCAGTCGTCGAGATAGTTGAGAATGCAGATGCCCACGACCTTCATGAAGACACGAGGGGACAAGGACAGGCCGAAGGGGAGGGCCTTGTACTGGTACGCCTGGCCCTCAAAGGCAAACCACAGGAAGGGTCTGTGTCGAGGTAGGACCAAGACATGGAAGTACGCGTCCTTCAGGTCTACCGCCGCGAACCAATCTTGATGTCGGATGCTCGCTAGAATGTGTTTTTGCGTCAGCATCTTGAACGGGAGTCTGTGCATGGCCCGGTTCAGTACTCGCAGGTCCAGGATTGGTCGCAACCCACCGCCTTTCTTTGGTACGATGAAGTAAGGGCTGTAGAACCCTTTCCTCATCTCGGCTGGAGGGACAGACTCTATCGTGCCCTTGCGCAGGAGGGTCGCAATCTCTGCACGCAAGGTAGCGGCATTTTTGCCCTTCACCGAGGTGAAGCGGACGCTGCTGAACCTGGGCGGGCGCCTGGCGAACTGAATCAAGTCGGACGGTCCGGGTCAGCCATTGCGACGGGTTGGAAAGCGCGAGCCATATGCCCAAACTCCGGGCGAGGGGGACCAAGGGAATGATCAGCCCATCTGGCACCAACAATCATGCCATGGTCAAAATCACTGAGATCACATTTTTCCCCCATTCTGATGGCTGATGTGAACATTAAATGAAGCTCCAGACCAGTGTTCATTTTTCCAGTTTTTTGTTTTGGTCATAGTTTAAGTTGAAAATGTCCTGTAAAATTAGTCAATATTTTGTCTTGTCATATTCATTAATTTTAGTCAGTTTTACTCTGATGAAAACGACATATCTTTGTCAACAAAAAATATATTGTTTAGTTGATGATGACGTGCAAAATGGACAAAAAAAGTGTGTCAAAATGTAACAGCAAACTTTAATCAAATATTCAAACATTTAGGAAAACAAATAATAATAAAAAAAATCCATGTAAACATGTATCAAACATATACATACTGTCCTTGTTGTGAAAAACTTGATCTCCTGAAATAATAATGAATAGTCAGAAGTATTAGCTACTTTGATGCTTTAGAGACTTATTAATTTTCTGTGAAAGGATATTGCATCGCTTGTTGCAAGTTTTTTACGGAAAGAGCGTATCATAACAAATTAAAAACATAAGTTACGCAACACAAATTGTGCATGTTCTGACTAGAGCATCATTTAGTTTAAGTTAACCCTGTTCATTCACTTCACTGTGCAGATGTATGTTGTTATATTACATATACAGTATGTTGTGAATATCATGATAAATAGGATGCGTTTGAATGAGGTATTTACCCTGTTTTGAAGCGGTTCATTATGTCGGTGTTCAGCGCGTTCAACTCACGCTGCTCGAGCGGAGAAATGTCCAATATACTGGAGTAACTATGAGATGAATCCATATCTAATATCTTCTTCTATATACAGTTTCTCAAGATGTTTCTTCTTCTGTTTATATCTTGTACTGTTAATATCTTGCAATATAAATTTTATCTCGTCATATTTTCATCAACAGTATGCTTTATTGAAATCGCTTAATTATCGTTCATGATGCGCCTTTTCGTCTCATCTTCGTTATCGTAGACGAAGTCAAAAAACCTTTCGTCAACGAGTGTTTACATCAGTGATTTCGTTGACGAGATTAACACTGTTCCTGACCCATATATGCGTGATTTTATACATTACGCTGCTGCCACACAATTGGCTGATTAGATAATCGCATGAATAAGTAGATGTACAGGTGTACCTAATAAAGTGGCCGGTGAATGTATGTACTGTATGTATGTATACTGTAGATAGATAGATAGATAGATAGATAGAACATAATACAGTTGAAATTATTTTGCTAAATAGATTTAATCCAAAAATATGATTGTAAATGTGTATTTTTGTTTGTTTGCATGTGTGTGCATGTGACAGGATGCCTGGTATCAGGGTTAGGAAAACCAAGAGAGATTTCCATCTGATGTGTTCGAAGTGATACATAATAATTGTGGAAAATAGGAACAATGTATGCAGGTTTTTGACATTTATTTTGTTGGATGAAGGCATCTCATGGCATGCTGATTGTGGCCAGTATTTTTGCAGAACAGCAAAAAGTATAAGTGTTACAACTGTACACGGTCCACCCTTATAACCTGATCCTGACCCTGATCAGTGTATATATATATATATATATATATACACACACACACACACACACACACATATATATATATATATATATATATATATATATATATATATATATATATATATATATATATATATATATATATACAAACAAAGCCAAAGCAGTATCAAATGCTTTGTGTCTCGAAGCAACGTTTTAGACTCTGTACTAAAAAGTTCACTTAACTTTATCTTTAGGTGCCTAAAGTACCTAATAATAAAAAATAAAAAATAAAACACTGATGTCATCCAAGCATATTGATGACTGCTGCTTTGTACAAAAGAAATAGGTGACATGTCAGCACATAGTCATCTGTTTTCCTTGGCCATTTTCATACTTTCTTTTCCCTCTCAAAACACATTTATTTCCCCACGTTTTCATGTTTTCTAACTCCAGCCCTCTCCCCGTGCCCCCTCGCTCATCTGTTATCAGAGTGGGTTGCTCCTTCTCAGGGTGCAGCTTCATCAGTCCCATGAATCCAAATCATGAGCGACATGCCTGCGGTACACCCTGACAAGAGCAATCAGCCGATCCCCAATGACTGGACCTGTCTGGGCCATTAACACTACTGAGGATGGCTGACACAGGGAATCTGCTGTGCATGCATATATGCTTTAACACACAGAACAGCACCCACATACTGCATTGCACGTTCATAGAATCATTATATCGATGTAAACATGACAGTGAGGTCATTCGCTCTTGACTCTAATGAGGGTGAATTGATATCAGCCATTATGATGACTCAAAAAGAGCTTTATACTATAAACATACTGTAATGAATCTGACAACATAGACAGCATACAATTATTGAGAAAACATATCCTGGCTTGTGAAAGACATATGAACATATTATAAATAATAATAATAATAATAATAATAAAGATAACATTGGTACGGTAACCACTTGTTTTGTACACCGTATGTGATGATTTAGTTAAAGGAATGGTTTTTACATTAAAATTATTTCTTAATTTAGTCACTCCCATGTTGTTCCAAACCCATATGACTTTCGTTTTATGCAGAACACAAAGGAATATTGTTTAATGAACATTGCGTACATCTTTTTTAATACAATGGTAGATAGTGGATATTGCCTCACTTAAAGTATCCAAAATATGATTAAAGTAGTCCATGCAACCTCTGAAACATATTTCAGATCTTTTGAAGCTGTATAATTGCTGAGAGACAGCCCGATATTTAAGTATATTTTTCTGTGAAAATAGACATATTTTTGTTGAGACCATATTACATTTCTGTATTGTCAGAGGGGCTAGACTTGGTTGGTAAAACGACAGTAAACTGACGTGTACAATACCATTCTATATCTGTCCTTTAGTAGTGACATATAACAATTACTGTTCAGCACTTATTATCCTATTTAATTATTTCCTGCATTTGTCTTATTGATAATGAGGATTTAAATGTACTTTATGTCTGATTTCAGGAGAATGTCTCTGTTTTGATGGCTACATGAAGGACCCTGTTCACAAGCATCTATGCATTCGCAATGAGTGGGGCCCAAATCAGGGGTAAGTGCCACTAGAATCGTATATATTCAACCAAAGCACTACAACAAACAGGGATCTATCACCTAGAGAACTGGCATGCTGTGTTGCTATTGTACAAATGTCTCCAGTGCTGATAGCCAGCCAGGTGTTATGTGCTGTGGGGAAATTAAATTGGCTTGTTTGGATTAATAAGCATTTTTTGCATTATGCTCTTGCTCCGGGATTGGAAAAGTGATTTGTGCCATGAAGCTCTGGGCCATTTTAGATTTGTTTAAAAATTATTTACATTTCGGTATACCAATGAGATGCTTGTATTGCCCATTGTTTTATATATATATATATATACACATATGAGGATGGTTCACCTAAAAAAAAAAAAAAAAAAAAACACTTTACTTACCTTTACGTCATTCCAAGCCTGTATGACTTTCATTTCTCCATGGATCATAAAAGAAGATGTTCAGCAGAATGTCTAGCAGAATTATATATATATATATATATATATATATATATACAGGTGCATCTCAATAAATTAGAATGTCGTGGAAAAGTTCATTTATTTCAGTAATTCAACTCAAATTGTGAAACTCGTGTATTAAATAAATTCAATGCACACAGACTGAAGTAGTTTAAGTCTTTGGTTCTTTTAATTGTGATGATTTTGGCTCACATTTAACAAAAACCCACCAATTCACTGTCTCAAAAAATTAGAATACATCATAAGACCAATAAAAAAAAACATTTTTAGTGAATTGTTGGCCTTCTGTAAAGTATGTTCATTTACTGTATATGTACTCAATACTTGGTAGGGGCTCCTTTTGCTTTAATTACTGCCTCAATTCGGCGTGGCATGGAGGTGATCAGTTTGTGGCACTGCTGAGGTGGTATGGAAGCCCAGGTTTCTTTGACAGTGGCCTTCAGCTCATCTGCATTTTTTGGTCTCTTGTTTCTCATTTTCCTCTTGACAATACCCCATAGATTCTCTATGGGGTTCAGGTCTGGTGAGTTTGCTGGCCAGTCAAGCACACCAACACCATGGTCATTTAACCAACTTTTGGTGCTTTTGGCAGTGTGGGCAGGTGCCAAATCCTGCTGGAAAATGAAATCAGCATCTTTAAAAAGCTGGTCAGCAGAAGGAAGCATGAAGTGCTCCAAAATTTCTTGGTAAATGGGTGCAGTGACTTTGGTTTTCAAAAAAACACAATGGACCAACACCAGCAGATGACATTGCACCCCAGATCATCACAGACTGTGGAAACTTAACACTGGACTTCAAGCAACTTGGGCTATGAGCTTCTCCACCCTTCCTCCAGACTCTAGGACCTTGGTTTCCAAATGAAATACAAAACTTGCTCTCATCTGAAAAGAGGACTTTGGACCACTGGGCAACAGCCCAGTTCTTCTTCTCCTTAGCCCAGGTAAGACGCCTCTGATGTTGTCTGTGGTTCAGGAGTGGCTTAACAAGAGGAATACGACAACTGTAGCCAAATTCCTTGACACGTCTGTGTGTGGTGGCTCTTGATGCCTTGACCCCAGCCTCAGTCCATTCCTTGTGAAGTTCACCCAAATTCTTGAATCGATTTTGCTTGACAATCCTCATAAGGCTGCGGTTCTCTCGGTTGGTTGTGCATCTTTTTCTTCCACACTTTTTCCTTCCACTCAACTTTCTGTTAACATGCTTGGATACAGCACTCTGTGAACAGCCAGCTTCTTTGGCAATGAATGTTTGTGGCTTACCCTCCTTGTGAAGGGTGTCAATGATTGTCTTCTGGACAACTGTCAAATCAGCAGTCTTCCCCATGATTGTGTAGCCTAGTGAACCAAACTGAGAGACCATTTTGAAGGCTCAGGAAATCTTTGCAGGTGTTTTGAGTTAATTAGCTGATTGGCATGTCACCATATTCTAATTTTATGAGATAGTGAATTGGTGGGTTATTGTTAAATGTGAGCCAAAATCATCACAATTAAAAGAACCAAAGACTTAAACTACTTCAGTATGTGTGCATTGAATTTATTTAATACACGAGTTTCACAATTTGAGTTGAATTACTGAAATAAATGAACTTTTCCACGACATTCTAATTTATTGAGATGCACCTGTATATAAGACCCATCTTTTCTAATTTTGTGTTCCATGGGAAAAAATGAAAGAAAAAAGTTTGGAACAAAATAACCCTTAAAGGGATAGTTCACCCAAAATTTACTCACCCTCATGCAGTGGTGGTTCTAGCTTGTATGGCACCCCCCTTCTGCACTGCCCATGTTGCCCATGCCTAAATCCGCCACTGCCCTCATGCCATCCCAGATGTGTATGACTTTCTTTCTTCTGCTGAACACAAACAAAGATTTTTAGAAGAATATTTCAGCTCTGTATGTCCTTTGCAAATGAATGGTGGCCAGACCTTTGAAGCTCGAAAAATCACATAATGGCGGCATAAAAGTAATTCCTAAAAAGACTCCAGTGGTGTAATATATATCTTCTGATGAAATCTAATCACTTTGGGTGAGAAACAGATCAATATTTAAATCCATTTAAATCCATTACCATAAATATCCACTTATAAATCTATACTTTTACTTTCACTTTCAGAATGTGAAAGTAAAAGTGGAGACTTACAGTAAAAAGGACTTAAATATTCTCATTCACACTTATCACATCACTTATGAAGATATGAATTTAACTACTGGACGTATATGGATTACCTTTATGCTGCCTTTATGTGATTTTTGAACTATGCCTTTAACAGTAAGTGATTCACCCAGGAACCGCAATAAAAATTATCACTGTGAGAATAATTATTCTGATATATAGTTATTTTTCTTTAGAACTTTTGTTGATTCTATTAGATATTTGAGCAAAAATTCATTTATGATTCTCCCAAAATGAAAATGTTGTTGTTCATGTTGTTCCAGATACATTTGACTTTCTTTCTTCTGAAGATCAAAAAAGGCGATGTTAGGCAGAATTTTAGCCTCACTTTCCTATACAATGAAAGTGAATGGTGAAAGGTTTGGAACAACATGAGGGTAAGAAAATGATGACAGACTATTCATTTTTGGATGAACTATCCCTTTAACTGCATCTGAATAGATAATGTCTTTTAACTGATGCAAAAATTTGAATATACATAACCAAATTTCTGTTTATTATGTCAACAAATAGATAAATTAAACAAAAACACATGAGAATGGCACAATATAATAAAATGTTTTGTTCTAAAACTGCTTTCAACAATCCAGAATTAACGAAAGCATTTAAATGTTAGGAGTACAAGTTTCTAATCACGGAAAGACTTGCGTTTAAGATGTTTGAAGTTAATTAGACCATCCCTGAGGAGATTTTCACATGCTCATCTGGGTTTGAGGCTGTCACTCTGGAGCAGTTTGATTAAGACTTGGAGGTGAGGAAATACTTGGCATTTTAATTGGGAGGGAGATGGGAGTGATGACGGTTGGTGAGATGGATCCGATAATTAGAAATCAAACTGGAACAATCAGGAAGATTGCTTTAAGGGAGTGGAATAGTGCTGGATGTGCTTGTTCCTTTTCTGCCATGCTGTGATGGTATAAACAGTTTTTAATTGAGTCTAACACTTTGTAGAGGAAAGAAAGTCTAGTGCCAAATGCTCTTAAAAGTGTCAAAGTGCCAAAATTTGTATTAAACTGTTCCTTGTAAATGCTTAATTTTATTTGAAAGAAAATCAAAGATGTTTGGAACAAAATGAGGGTGAGTAAATTATTATGGAATTTTCATTTTTGGATTAACTATCCCTTTACTATTGAACAAGAATGTCGGCTTAGTGGCCAGCACATGTGCTTCAGACACATCAAGCCCTGGTGCTCAAATGGAAGTTGAGAGTTTGAGTCTTGTCCTGGTCCCATTTTTCCCTCCTGACTCTAATTAATTCATTTTATTTATTTATCACACATTATACATTTTGCACATATACAGTGAAAATCTTTTTTTTTTCTTTTTTTTTTCTTTTTTTTTTTTTTTCACATATCCCAGCTAAAATGGGGTCAGAGCGCAGGGTCAGCCATGATACGGCACCCCTGGAGCAGATAGAGTCAAGGGCCTTGCTCAAGGAACTCTATGGAACTTTTGCATGACAAATGTGGTAGGACAAACGTTAATGTTTATACAGTAGTATACAGGTACTCTATGTGGGATGAAGTGTTTTAAGGCTGCGACTGCTCCTTTGCTGTGAGTAACAGCTTACTTAGAGAGACATCAGCTCTTTGTCTCCTCTCTTATACCGCAGTGACAGCCACTGTCCCCACAGCTGCCTCTCTGCATTAATCTCTATCAGCTCACATTGCTCTCAGAGCTTTGGGTAAATACACACTTCAAGTCACGCTCATGTCTATGTGGAGATGCCACTCTTAGGTCACAGTTGTTACAAAGAGCACGTTTTGGAGTAAATTCTCTTATTTTAATTTTTCAAACGTAACTAGTGTGATTTGACAATTCAAGAAACTCCCTTTTATAACAGGGTTATGCTTTCATCATAAAGTCATGTGATTTTAAAGGACAGGTGGCTTAGTGAGGACTGGACCAGTTTAACAATGAATGAAATGTGTTTTATTTATTTTTATTTTTTACTTTAAACATGAATTATTTATGTTGTTTTTGATTTATTTCCTTTCTGTTTTACAGCCCGTGGCCCTACACAATTTTCCAACGTGGCTTTGACTTGGTGATGGGAGAGCAGCCATCTGATCGCATTTTCAGGTAAGAAAACAGACCAAATGCTTTATTTGTATTGTAAGGCCTGTGAAAGGAGCCTCAGCTAAAGCATCCCAATCCATATCTTGCTATACCATTCCAAATGTGTGCGTGTCCTATATATCAGTTACTAAATATAGATTAGTCCTGCCAGTGGATTAATAAACATTTGTGTAATTAATTAGCTCTTACTATATGCTGATTAATTAATTGTTTTAACTACATATAATTGCATACAAGTTTTTGCTGAAAAGCCTCCAAATGAAGATAATTCAAAGACACCACATTACTGTTGCAGACCTGTAATGCATTGATTGGCATTACAAAACGTGGCTTAATTAGTCAATATAATGTTTGTTTTCCGTGCTACTTACAGTACATGTTGTTTTCCGTGCTACTTACATTACATGTACAGGCCTTTTTTACATGACGTTATTTTTAATGATTAACCCTTAAATGCATGGGAATTTCACCAAATACTCTTACATATTCGGGTCTTTAGAGACCCAGCACTTATATCTATCTATCACAAATGGATCTACAAATTCCCAGATAGTGTAACATTTTCAAAATATTTTCAAGACAATTAGAAAATAATAGAATATAATATATTTTGATATATTTTTCTGTTTTATTTTTCATTTATCAAAGAGATAATGCAACAAATCAGGACAAATCTAGAACATGATTAATTTCTTTCACACTGAAATTTCATGAGACACAACTGACAGACAAAAGCATACTGAGCTACAAATAACACATAAAATAGACATAATCTACACAAGTATTTTCTCATAAGTTTAAATAGATGCACTGTTTACATAATTTCAGTAGTACAAACAAATGACAATAGTCATATCATACTGTTCATGTGTTGTACTTGTTATAGTTTACTTTCATGCTGTTTCTTCATCAAATAACAATTTCAAATGTAAATCAAGTCAATCACTGAAACAACAGCGCCACATTGTGTAACAAATAGCATGTGTAATATGTATGTGTACATGCATATAGAATACTGATAATTCACCATTGTTGATAATTCATTGCTGCACAGAAAATCAGTCTTACATGCCTAGGGTCTCTAGTGACCCTATACACTTTAGGTACTTAAAAGGAATTCTTTCATAATTTACTCACCCTCATGCCATCTCAGATGTGTGACTTTCGTTCTTCTGCTGAACACAAATGAAGATTTTTAGAAAATATCTCAGCTCTGTAGGTCCATAAAATGCAAGTGAATGGGTGCCAACATTTTGACGCTCCAAAAAGCACATAAAGGCAGCATTAACGTAATCCATACGACTCCAGTGATTAGGTCCATATCTTCAGAATCGATATGATAGGTGTGGGTGAGAAAAAGATCAATATTTATGTCAATTTTTGCTAGAAATTCTTCTCTCTACCCAGTAGGGGGTGTATGCATGAAGAATGTGAATCACCAAAAACAAAAGACGAAGAATGTGAAAGTGAAAGTTAAAGTGGAAATTGACTGGGCAGGGAGAAGAATTTATAGAAATTATTGACTAAAATATTGATCTGTTTCTCACCCACACCTATCAAATCATATCTGAAGACACTGATTTAACCACTGGAGTCATATGGATTACTTTAATGCTGATCTATGTGATTTTTGAAGCCTAAATATGTTGACACCCATTCACTTGCATTGTATAAACCTACAGAGCTGAAATATTCTTCTAAAAATCTTCATTTGTGTTCTGCTATAGAAAGAAAGTCATACACATCTGGGATGGCATGAGGGTGAGTAAATTATGAGAGAATTTTCATTTTTGGGTGAACTATTCCTTTAAGTTATTGTATTTATTTTTTTTATTTTTTTATTATTATTTTGTGTGTGTTACACTATTTATAAGACTGATTGTGATAAAGTACTAAGGGTCTTAGTAGTCTTGACGAGTATGTGAAAGGTTTCTGTTGAGACAAACTAGCTTGTGAAAAGCAGTACTCTTATTCTGTCTCTTTGGCTAAACTGACATTTCTTTATTTAGCTTTAAAGAGCTCCTTTCACAGTTCAAATAAAAACTTGAAAATGGACGAATGTTGCAATTACTTTTCATACTTTTTAAATACGGTTTCCCTTGAATATACATTTTATCCATGTACAAAGGCGAGGATTTAGATGATGCAAGACTTAAGACTAATCAGAGCACCGCTTTAATCACTGAATGTTTCCATTTTTGAGGTGCATGTTTTGGAATATTCAGCTATGCTAATCCTATTGTCACAACATACGGTTACTTTCAATCACTATGCAAAATATTCATGTTGTAAATTATTCATACTGTAGGTATTATCCGTAGCATTCCAAAGTCCTTTGATTGTCTAGTTCAACCCCAATTAATATGAACAAATCAAAGCTGTTTATTTGTACAAATCTTATAAATCAGTGCTCTTTATGACTTGGTGCCATGATTTTCTCAATCAGACTAGGGTGTATTTATTGGAAAACAACAGGGAGGGCATCTTGTAATTGGAAGCTGTTTTGTACCCTTGAAAGGTATACAATCTCATATACCTTGGCTTTTTTTCCTTGACCACTAAACACATACATTTCAGTGGGGCAATTAAATGTTTTATTTCCAAACAAACCTGAACAGACTTGAATGTTTGTGTTGACTTGAATGAAAGATTTATTTTCAATTTCACAGAGCTTTTTCTCATACATCATTGATTTGTGCCATGAATGAATAGGAAAGGCCATAATAAATAAAAAAAAAAAAAATAGTGAGGTCCTGGAGGCTCATCGTCCAATACAGCACTATAGCCATGTTAAAATGCAAAATATAGTAACTGCATTGATGCAAAACACCAGCTAACCATATTGTGGACCATTATTTTTGTGGCACAGCAACATTCTGTTATGGGACTATCTTCTAGTGAACGGTTGGCACTTAATGGATTTGCTAAATAAAATAAAGTTTTAATGAAAATGTGTGTTTTATGTTTTAAAAATTTTATCAAATCAATAAGGCGCTTGAAGCTGAGCTATTTTGTGAATATACTTCCAGTTGAAGAGGTTGTGAGCAATAATATAGTATATGCATTATTGCTTAATTAAATTATATAAATATTAATTTATTATCTTGCTTTTTATATCAGTGACATTATGAGGTATTCACTTGCAAGAGATGAAGAGAAGATGTGGTGCTATTGTGCAACTAACCATCAGTATATAAATCTGGAGCCTTTTTTAACACTGCAAATCATTCTTTTATCTGATTTACTTTCCAATATGCAAACCATTCAAAGTCGGGAAATGAGAACCTTTCACACTCAAATGATGTGTCCCGGTGTCTGTAAACATCTAATCCAAACTGCCATACCAACCACATGATTATGTTGGATACTGCTGCTTTTAACTAAACTACATTTTATGGTTATTTATTTTCTGTCCTGTTCTGAGGCTGTGCCTTTGTTAGTCACTGAGCCAGTGTGCTGCTGTGAGTTTAAAAAGTATCTTGGCCCTCTTTGATAGATGTGTTTCTCACTTGTAATTTTCCTGTAAAACTCAAATGAAGCCATTTCACACTAGCAGGTGACAAAATGTAAATGTGTCAAGCTTCACTTTATACCCCACCTTTGCCTGATTCTGCATATTTCAACAAGCTTGAATGATTTTCAACAGATGTGTGGTGTGTCCAGATGTATGCTGAAAAAACATCTATTAGGTTCTAACTAGGACTGGAATATTTTATTTATTTATTTATTTGCTTCTTAAGTAGTCTTTATATCAGTAAAAAAAAATGTCTAACCATCCTTAAAAGAAGCATAAGCTTCACTAAATTCGGTTGGATCTATGCTTAAAACAAGAAAAAAATGCCAATGAGGTATGAAAAATAAACTCAATTCAAGATGTATTCTCTGTAGTGCTGTCAGTCAATTTAAATATTTAATTGTGATTAATCACACAATTTTTAATTGCTAAAATGCTATTAATCGCAGATTTTGAAAGTGTTGAAAATTCATTTTATATCTACTTTTTATGTTAAAATGCGTATTTTCTTCTTATGAAAGAAAGCAAAACAATATGTAACAGTAATGTTTTATGTATTAATGTATATTAATTATGTGTATTATAATATATTGTATGTATTATGTCAGTGGTTCTCAACTGGTTTTGCTTCGGGACCCAGATTTTACATTGGAAATCAAGTGGCAACCCACCATAGTAAAAACTTAACCTGTATTTAATGTATCCTGGGTTGCATTTCTTTTTATCTTGCATAGTATTGTTCATGGTTTTCAAATATAAGGTCATGCATCAATGACATTATTTTTGTTGTTGACAAAAGCAACAGGAAGTTTTCTTTCCCCCTTTTAAAAAATAAAGAGCATATTTATTTAAACGAGCCCATTATTATGCCATTTGTTTCCTAACTTCAAAAATCATTCAAACAGAAAAAAACATATTAACAGGAGGAAAGGCTCCTCATTACCATGGTTAGGTCAATGTTGCTAATATATAATAATAATAAACTATAGTATATATGAAAGAATTACTAGCCTAAACACATTGAAACTTTAACTACAACTGCCACTGTTGATATAAAAATGATGTGTAATAGATTCTACCTATAGATTTATTTCATATGAAGCTATAACATTTTGTAAAAATATATCAGTTGCTTTTACTCATGTAAAATCATAAAACAGTTTTTTAAAGGTGATGTGTAATGAAATATATATATATATATATATATATATATATATATATATATATATATATATATATATATATATATATATATATATGTAGCGCATAGCACAGTGTTGCTCTTTTCCTCCTCAGTGCTGTTTGGCATGTCCGGGCTGCCTACTGTTTGAGAGGTTTGACTTGAGTTTCTGCATAATGCTTTAAACTAGAAAAGTCTCACTAGAATTGAAATTGATCTCATCAGTTTTGAGGTCTGTGCACCGCAGTATCGAGAGAAGCACAGTTGTTGCGCGAGTGCCAGATAGCAGAGCAGATCATAAGCGCAAGCTGGTTCCGTTTCACTCGCACAAAAGCTATAAATCGCACCTCGAAAATATCAAATCAAATCAAAATCAAATAACTTTATTGTCACACAGCCATATACACAAGTGCAGTGGTGTGTGAAATTCTTGGGTGCAGTTCCGATCAACATAGCAGTCGTGACAGTGATGAGACAGTACCAATTTACAATAACATCAAATTAACACAGCACAATTTAAACATCTGATATACACATAATTACACTCAACAATATACAAATAATAACATACACTGTACAGTATACAATACGCACTATATAGATACACATTATTCAATAAAAATACAAAATAAAAATATATAAAAAAGTATATATAGTAGTAAATATAGAATGTACAGTATTGTACTGTATTGACATTCAGGCTGTCGGTTGATAGTCAGTTGTTAAGAGAGAATATAATATAATATAATAATATAATTTATGACAGTCTGGTATGAGATATAAGAGTAAGGGTAAGGGTATACTCACAGTGCAGATGAAAAGACTTTAGCTGCGAGATTATCATTACATTTTCCTCGGCAGTCCTAAATAGGCTATCACTTGTGCAGCCGCTGAAAAATCTTCAAGGGAGAACCATGGAATTGTTCTTTCTCTACTGTCCGTGACCCAGTCCGAATAGACCTGCGATCTTCTTTTAGGTCATGACCCACCAGTTGAGAAACACTGTATTATGTAGTGTTGTCAGCTGATTTATATTTTTAATTGTGATTAATTGCCTAATTTTTCATTGTTAATCGTGATTAATCGCATAATTTTTCGTAGTTAATCTCAATTAATTGCAGATTTTGAAAATGCTGACATTTGACTCTAAATATATAAAATGCATTTATTTCCTTCTTAGGAAACAAAATAAAACAATATGTAACAATATAAAGTTTTATTAACATTTATTAACAAATTTTTCCACAGTATAAAGATAGAAATGCATTAAAATAGACCAATTCAAGTAATATTAAACTGTTCCCATGTGGTAGTTTGATTAATTGAAAGAACTAGTGCCCACATAGGTTGCATATTCATTTGGCATTAAATCTCTTAGGCATTAAATCTCTTAAACTCTCATCCTCCACAATATTAATCAGCTGACAGACTGTGGCTATCCACTTTATTACAGGAATCGTGAAACCACGTTCATGATTCATGAAGGGCTTTAGCGCTAGCGCCACGCGGCACTTTGAACTCCACATACTGTAAAAAGCGCTTGCAGACAAAAACATCTCATTCTGCATTTTGGTGATAGACTTGAATTGCTTCTGTGGTAATTAAAATGTTGTGTGTGTCAGTGTAATGACTCCGGAAACATCTCAAAGATTCCACCCCTCCAACCAGTGTTTATGCTGGTTTATTCTGTATTAACTTTTAATGTGTCAATTGTTATGTGTTAAACTTTTTTAAATAATCGCGTGCGTTAACGCATTAATTTTGACAGCTCTAGTATTATGTGAAATAATGTTTATTATAATATGTATTGTAGCATTTTCCAAACAAAGGTTCTATAGTATAAATACAGAAATGCACTAAAATATCACCAACTCAAGTATCATTAAATGTTTCCCTAAGTCTTAGTGAGAGGTTGACTAAATGAAAGAATCAGTCCCCATTTGTTGAGTATTTGTTGTAATGGGCATTACATCTCTTAAACACTCATCCTCCACAATCAATCAGCTGGCAAGATATCCAGCATAAAGCGCCACTTTGAAATCCACATAAAAGTGCTGCAGAGAACTTGGCCGTGTTCGAAATGGCATACTACCTATACTACTCTCACTGCTTCTGTCATATCTATGAATGGCAGAAATAGTAAGAGTAGTATGGTAGTATGCCATTCCAAACACGTCTTGTTCTGCTTTTTTTTTCTGTGATACTTCATCCAAATTGTCCAGTAATCATTAGCTGATGTTTCGAAAGATCAGCAGCAACGGAAAAGTTGAAATTGTTTGAACTTTGAGCGGTGCATTGACAGACTATACATGGGAGAACAAACTAGCCTACCACAGTGGTCCCTCATTAGTGCCATACAGTACATCATGTGTTTTGGCTTTTAGGTGATAGTTAAGACTTGAAGTGCTTCTGTGGTAATGAAATTCTGCCTTACAAAGGCTGCAAAGTACTTGATTTTTGTCAAAATGACCATCTGTGTTTGTTTTGTAAGAGGTCTCTTCTCCATCACTTGATCACTGACATGGAATTGCTGTTGTGTGTGTGTTTGTGGTGTGTATATCAGTGTAATAATGTCCCCGGACACATCACAAAGGTTCTGACCTATTCCAAGCGATGATTAGAACTTACACAGAGCTAAATAAAAATGACTATTTAATGTGAAAATTAGAAATTGTGTTAATCGCGTTAAAGAAAAAAATATGAGCTAAACATTTAAAATTAATTGCATGTGTTAATTCTGACAGCTTTAATTCTCAATTAAACAATTTTTATTATAGTATACAATTTTGCTTCTCAAGTAAATGTATCTTGATTTAAGGATGTTTAGATATAGTGGGCCTGGGTAGCTCAGCGAGTATTGATGCTGACTACCACCCCTGGAGTCCAGCCAGGTCTCCTAAGCAACCGGTTAGCTAGGGAGGGTAGAGTCACATGGGTTAACCTCCTCGTGGTCACGATTAGTGGTTCTCGTTCTCAGTGGGGTGCATGGTAAGTTGTGCATGGATCGCAGAGGGTAGCATGAGCCTCCGCATGCAGAGTCTCCGCGGTGTCATGCACAACGAGCCACGTGATAAGATGCGTGGATTGACGGTCTCAGAAGCGGAGGCAACTGAGACTTGTCCTCCGCCACCCGAATTGAGGTGATTAACTGCGCCACCATGAGGACCTACTAAATAGTGGGAATTGGGCATTCCAAATTGGGAGAAAAGGGGATTTAAAAAAGGTTTAGATATTTATACAGGAAATCATTAAGAAAATACTTTTTGCAGCGTAGTTACCTCGGCATCGGTAATAAAAATGGTTTCCAGTGGAGAAAATTTTGAAATCATCAGTCTTACTTGCTTTAGATTTCTGTCACTGCTTTCATCATCATTTCTTAGATGCTGGTATAGCCCCAAAGGCACAGAGTATACTGTGCAGCTATAATTGAAGAACATTCATTTGAAACTACTTGCATAATAAAAATAAATAAGGCAGCTATAGTGACTTATTCATTCAAACATAGGGGAGGATGCAAGTTTAATATATCTATCTAACTTTAATCAGTAAAAGCAATCCATTGCAGCATATTAAACAGCAGCAGAATGAGAGTTCGATTTATAGTATACAAAAAGGGGGTTATCTGAGATATGCAATTATTCTCTTTTTCAGCAGTTTAATCCTTTTTTTTTCTTTTCTTTTTTTTTTGACACTGAGTGTGATGCAGTGTATGTAATGCATTTTATTAAATGTAAATTGAACAAATTATATAAACTATATTTGCATTTCCTGAAGGAAATGCCTGTGCTTACACAGCAGCAAAATAATAGTGTTAACATTTTAGATAAGTAAGGTTCTGTGTAAATTAAATGATGCATCAGAGCTGTTTTGCCCTTTTCATGACACTCCGTAAGTGACATCTTCAAGTTAGTATGCAAACATTACAATGACGCCGTTGCTCTTAGTTACATTTTGAATGAGAAACTTTCTATCAGTGTAAGCCAATGGGAGATATTGATAGCCAAATATTGATATCACACCTAAGACAGAAATTATCTACAAAATAAGATTGAATGGAGTTTGTATGTCATGGACAGGGATGAATTAATTGAAGTAGTTTAATACTTAAGGTTGGGGGTTTAGGAAAAACCCCAACCAGAATCTTTAAGGTCAATACAGTGCTGTCATGCAAGAGCTGTAAATACTGTATGTAGAAAGTCTAAAGAAAGACAGTAGGCCTATATCACATCTATGCATGCAAAATACTAGAAAACTAAACAAAACAAAAACAAACACTTTGTGAATTCTCATGTCTTAGAGACACACTACAGTAGATACATTTTCCATTCTATACAAGTCAATGCCAGTGCTGGACAGACCTTTATTTATAGATTATTTTGACACCTCAGACCTTCAGAGTGAATTGAAGTGATATAAAACTTAGCTTGTAGTTATGCCAGTTTTCAATTACTCACACAAACTCTTTCGACCTTCAGTTGTGGGCATTATTTTACAATGCTCAGTTGCTTTGTTTTTATGGTCCTCTGTGGACGTCCACCCACATGTGTTCTCTATGAGTTGATCTTATCTGCCTGGATGTCTCCCACACTAAAACCAGGGGGAGTTTTCAAGGACAGATACAAATTCTGGTAATGGTTCAAGTTTTAAAATGTGCTTCTACTTTGGAGCGAAGGTCAGACCGACAATGCAGTTATGTTTGATATTGCAGGGGAGAGAAGAAAGACAAAGGAGCGGAATTTTTATGTCAACATAAGAATACAATCAGTTTAATCTCTTAGACAGGGTTGGGGAGTAACGAAATACATGTAACGGGATTACGTATTTAAAATACAAAATATAAGTAAATGTATTCCACTACAGTTGCAATTTAAATCATTGGTAATTAGAATACAGTTACATTCAAAAAGTATTTTGATTACTGAAGAGATTACTTTGCATTTTATTGTCATTTGATTCATTTAATATTTAGTCCTTTCAGATGGAAAAAATTATACATATAAATGATGTGATACAAAGAGCATTTGAACAGCAGTGAAACACTTTCTTGTGATGTGTTACATTCATTCGTGCAGACAGAGAAATAAGTTTGAAGTAAGTTTGTTGCAGAAGAAATAGAAATAAACCTTGTGTAAATTGTCAGCTTTACGCTAAGCTAAAATGCTATTTCTAGCCATTTTACATGCACGTTACCAGATACGATCATATTTTTTTATCTAGCAAATTTACGTTGGATCATAATAATTTTTTTTCTAGTAAGACCTTCGATATTAGAACAAAAATCGTATTCTTGATAATAATTTTTGTACTGTTTTCCTGTAAAAATATTTAAAAATCCTTAAAACAAGATAAATTAGATTGATCTTGTTTTAGAAACAACACTGCATAAGATATTTAGGTTTTTCAGAGAATGTATTTTTGTCTTACTGTACTGGCAGAGTTTTTATAGTCAAAACAAGTGAAAAAATCTACCAGTGCTGTAACCACTGACCTTGAGTAATCTAACGGAATACGTTACAAATTACATTTTACAGCATATATTCTGTAATCTGTAGTGGAATACATTTCAAAAGTAACCCTCCCAACCCTGCTCTTGGATCAGTTAGAAAACACATTACATGATAAATCGCCACTCAACTTAGCAGAGGCGGGTACAATAAACTAAATGAATAAATGAGTTTACATATATGTGGGTGTCTCCCATGAGGAACTTTGGAAATGTTTTCTTGTCAGAAATCATTCAATGAATTGTGAATATGAATGATAACCTGTCTCTTTTTAAAATGTGAAAATTTGTTGTTAGTTGTTACACTGGAAAGCAAGACTGACATTTTTTGATTCATACCCATAATTTGAATTTAACCTTTATGAATAGTCAAGTTTTTTTTTTTTTTTTTTTAAGTTTAACTGCTGTCAGCCAAATGCCAATTTTCATGTCTCACAATGTAACAATACAGGCTGAATGATGTACAATATTTTTTTTTTCCTACTTGGAAATAGGTTTCTAAAAGAGTCTCTGTGTCCTTTTTTTTTGTGTGTGTGTTTCAGATTCACATACACTCTTGGCGAAGGCATGTGGCTGCCACTTAGCAAAAGCTTTGTCATTCCTCCAGCTGAGCTGGCCATCAACCCCTCTGCCAAATGCAAGACAGATATGACTGTCATGGAGGACGCAGTGGATGTCAGGTACTGTAGGAGATGACATTTTCACTCTACAAGCACCTCATTTCAAAGAACAATATGAAAATAAGAAACACTGTAACCAGAATGGATTAGTTGGTAAAACACCTATTAATTAATAATATAATAATAGTAATATATATATATATACACACACACACACAGTTGATGTCAGAAGTTTACATACACCTTACATACATTTAAACTCAGTTTTTCACAATTCCTGACATTTAATCGTAGAAAACATTCCCTGTCTTAGGTCAGTTAGGATCACTACTTTATTTTAAGAATGTGAAATGACAGAATAATAGTAGAGAGAATGATTTATTTCAGCTTTTATTTCTTTCATCACATTCCCAGTGGGTCAGAAGTTTACATACAATTTGTTATTATTTGGTAGCATTGCCTTTAAATTGTTTAACTTGGGTCAAACTTTTTGAGTAGCCTTCCATAAGTTTCTCACAATAAGCACACACTTTTTAAGTTCTGCCCACAAATTTTCTATCAGATTGAGGTCAGCGCTTTGTGATGGCCACTCCAATAACTTGACTTTGTTGTCCTTAAGCCATTTTGCCACAACTTTGGAGGTGTGCTTGGGGTCATTGTCCATTTGGTAGACCCATTTGCAACCAAGCTTTAACTTAATGGCTGATGTCTTGAGAAGTTGTTTCAATATATCCACATACATTTCCTTCCTCATGATGCCATCTATTTTGTGAAGTGCACCAGTCTCTCCTGCAGCAAACCACCCCCGCAACATGATGCTGCTACCCCCATGCTTCACGGTTGGGATGGTGTTCTTCGGCTTGCAAGCCTCACCCTTTTATCTCCAAACATGACGATGGTCATTATGGCCAAAAATGTCAATTTTTGTTTCATCAGACCAGAAGAAATTTCTCAAAAAAGTAAGATATTTGTCCCCATGTGCACTTGCAAACTGTAGTCTGGCTTTTTTATGGAGGTTTTGGAGCATTGGCTTCTTCCTTGCTGAGCAGCCTTTCAGGTTATGTCGATATAGGGCTAGTTTTACTGTGGATATAGATACTTGTCTACCTGTTTCCTCCAGCATCTTCACAAGGTCCTTTGCTGTTGTTCTGGGATTGATTTGCACTTATCAAACCAAACTACATTCATCTCTAGGAGACAGAATGCGTCTCCTTCCTGAGCAGGATGATGGCTGTGTGGTCCCATGGTGTTTATACTTGCCTAGTATTGTTTGTACAGATGAACGTGGTACCTTCAGGCATTTAGAAGTTGCTCCCAAGGAAGAACCAGACTTGTAGAGGTCCACAATTTTTTTCTGAGGTCTTGGCTCATTTATTTTGATTTTCCCATGATGTCAAGCAAAGTGGCACTGAGTTTGAAGGTAGGCCTTAAAATATATCCACTGGTACACCTCCAATTCAGTACACCTCTTATCGGAAGCTAATTGTCTAATTGTCTAAAGTCTTGACATCATTTTCTGGAATTTTCTAAGCTGCTTAAAGGCACAGTTAACTTGTGTATGTAAACCTCTGCCCCATTGGAATTGTGTTGTCAATTAAACGTGAAACAATCTGTCTATAAACAATTATTGGAAAAATTACTTGTGTCATGTACAAAGCAGATGTCGTAAACGACTTGCTAAAACTATAGTTTGCTAACATTAAACCTGTGGAGTGGTTAAAAATTAGTTTCAACCTAAGTGTATGTAAAATTCTGACTTCAGCTATATATATGATCTAACGTGAATTTTCTTGTTAAAAAAACCTGGTAACGTACCTGGTAACGTGCATGTAAAATGGCTAGAATTTATTAGCATTAATAAGCATTTTAGCTTAGCGTAAAGCTGACAATTTATACAATGTTTATTTCTATTTCTTCTGCTCCAAACTATATTTTTCATTAGCCCTCCTACATTAAAGCAGTCATGCCCTGTATGTTTTATTTTATTTTAATATGTTCCTTGTGGTTCACTTATAATATTTTTGGACAAAAAACATATATTTTTAAAACATGAACATTTTCCACCCTCATTCTGATCCACTGTCAGAAACACTCTGTTTTAGTGCTGCTTCTCCTTTAGGACTTGACAGTCAATGCCCACTGTTATGATTAGCTCTCAGCTCTTTACTGACCTGCTCTCTCTTTGCCATCTCAAAACTACTATGGTAGGCAAGATATGGAAGTGATTAAAGGTAAAGTAGGTGTTGATGTAGGCGACATCACAATGTAGAGGTAGAACACAAGTTGTTTTGGCAATTTACAGTTTATATATATATATATATATATATATATATATACATACAATGACCTCTAATATGTCAAAAGATCAAGGAAAAATGTGTTTAGTGAAATGAATGTAAGTATCTGTCTCTGTTTAAATAGTTTGCAATATAAGCATTGTAACAAAGTGTGTAAATACATTCATATAGTACTATTAAAAATATTGTTTTATGTGTTTTTCAGTGTTTACATCACTGAATCAACCTGACTGCATTAGGTGATGCCAAAAAAAATTGTTGTATGTGTTAGATCAGGTAGAAAAGCTCCAGGTTGATCATATAGAAAAAAAGGTTATAGAATATTGTACTCATGCTATTAGATATTTTTTATTTGATAAAACTGAGTGTTAAAATATAATATGTAATGGGGGTCCCTGTCGATGTAGTGACTCTAGGGGTTGAACTTGGGAGCCCCAATCACCTCTGATATTTGAGAAAAGGCCAATGAAAATTGGCGAGTGGAATTTGCATTCCACTCCCCCGGACATACGGATATAAAAGGAGACGGCTTGCATCCACTCATTCAGGTTTGTGCTGAGGAGCCGAGACAGAGTCCTGGCCATTTCAGCGAGTAGTTCAGTGTTGTGGCAGGAGGGACACAATGTCTCGTTCCCTCCATCAGGGAACAGAGGTTACAACAGTAACCGAGACATTCCCTATCTGTCACTCACTCAACGTTGTGTCGATGTAGTGACACTAGGGGTCCCTAAACAAAATGGCACAACCAGCTGAACTGTGTTACGTTGATCAGCGGAGCAGATGCAGGCAGGCTACCGCATGCCTGGTAACAAGTGCACACAGCCCCAACGTAATCTTCCCAACGCCCCACATAAGTCACATAGTCCCTCGTACCCCAAGGGGGGGGGGGGTGTACTTACAATGGGAATAGGTTGCATCAGCTGTTTTGACCTTTTCTCTCTCTTTTTTTGAAAATGAAAATTCACTTAGCTGGGACCAAGATATATTCGCGCCGGGGAAGGTGATCTTTTCCTCCATGGATAAAAGGACACCGTGGAGACCACATCCTGCCCAAAGGGAGGTTAAGATGTGGAGAACACATCACATGGACTTACCAACCGGGAAGTACCACACATTGAAAGGAGTCCCCACAGTAGGTCCTACCTGGAAGGGAGGAGATCTACAAGTGCAGCGACTGGTGGCAGAGCAGAGCCGTTCCAAGGGAAGACATGGATTTACCGTGAAAAACACCTCATATGGGATTACCGACAGGGGACCACCACATATGGAGCACCTAACCCAAGTACAGGGGCTGACCTGACAGGGCATACTTCACAAGTACTGGGCCTGTCATCGAATTCCTCCGCCAAATTCGCCTGCCGCAGTGTGCTGAGGGAGGAAAGACATCCAGGGTTCGCCGGTCCCTGGACTCACATGGACGAAAAAGCACACATTATCCCCTCAGGGAGGGGAAAGGTGCTGAGTGCAAGTGGTACACCCAGCCAGCTGCCCGCATATTTACCTGTTCGTACCCGCTAACACAAGGAACGAAACTGGCTCAACCCGGAGATTGTAAAATCGGGTGTCGCCCAGCCTGCTGCTCTACAGATGTCTGTTAGAGAGGCGCCGTTCGCCAGAGCCCAGGAGGATGCCACACTCCTATTGGAGTGTGCTCGTACTCCCAGGGGGCACATGTGCCCTGGGCCTGGTATGCCAAAGTGATGGCATACATGATCCATTGGGCAATCCTCTGTTTGGAAACATCCTTCCCCTTCTGCTGTCCCAAAAAACAGACAAAGAGCTGCTCAAAGCGTCTAAAGCTCACTGTGCGGTCCAAGTAAACACATAAGGCGCGTACCGCACACAGCAATGACAAGGCTGGGTCTGCCTCCTCCCGGGGCAGCGCTTGCAAGTTCACCACTTGAACCCTAAAAGGAGTAGTGGGAACCGTGGGCACATAGCCGGGCCTGGGTCTCAGGATTACGTGAGAGTATGCCGGACCAAACTCTAGCACGTGTCGCTGACAGAGAACGCCTGCAGGTCCCCAACCCTCTTAATGGAAGTGAGCGCAGTCAGGAAGCCGTCTGCAATGAGACGGCTTTTAGCTCGACTGACTCCAGGGGCTCAAACGGGGCTCTCTGTAGGCCCAGCAAGACTACAGAGAGGTTCCACAAGGGAATAAGGCGCGGCCTAGGAGGATTCAACCTACTGGCACCTCTAAGGAACCTGATGATCAGGTCGTGCTTCCCCACGGACTTACTGTCTACCGCATTGTGGTGTGCCGCTATGGTGGCCACATACACTTTTAAGGTGGAGGGGGAAAGCCACCCCTCCAACATCTCCTGTAGGAAGGAAAGCACCAACCTGACTATGCATCTCTGTGGGTCTTCACCTCGGGAAGGCCACCAATTCGCAAACAGACGCCGTTTCAAGGCATACAGCTGCCTCGTAGAGGGAGCTCTGGCCTGAGTGATACTGTCTACCACCGCCAGTGGTAGCCCACTTAGGTCTACCGTGTCCTATCCAGAGGCCAGACATGGAAGTTCCAGAGGTCTGGGCACAGGTACCAAATCATGCCCTGTCCCTGAGAAAGGAGGTCCTTCCTCAGGGGAATTTGCCAGGGAGGGGCTGTTGCGAGGAGTGTGAGCTCCGAGAACCAAGTCTGGGTGGGCCAGTACGGTGCCACCAACATGACTTTTTTGTACTCCCTGACTTTGCACAGAGTCTGTGCAAGAAGGCTTAGTGGGGGAAACGCATATTTGCACAGGCCCTGGGGCCAGCTGTGTGCCAATGCATCCATGCTGAGCGGGGCCTCTGTCAGGGAGTACCATAGTGGGCATTGGGAGGATTCCTGGGAAGCAAACAGGTCTACCTGCACTTCGCTGCTGACTCCAAAGGAGGAGATGGCGGGTGAGTTGCGACCAGCGACATGAATGTAAACCGCCTTGGCAATTTATATATGCTACCATCACCATGTTGTCCATCTGAACTAACACGTGCTTGCCCTGGATCAATGGCCAAAACCTCTGCAGAGCCAGCAATACCGCCAGCAACACGAGGCAGTTGATATGCCAACGCCGTCGAGGTCCTGTCCAGGAGCCCGAGGCTGCGTGCCCATTGAAAACGGTGCCCCAGCCTGACTTGGACATGTCTGTTGTGACAACGATTCAAGGGCTGAATGTGCAGCAACAGATCGTCGTGATAGCCACGCGATGCGTACCACGGTGCCATGCCCATCTTGGGACTTGAGTCTGAAGCCAGTGCTGAAGCGGTCTCATATGCATCAACCCGAGTGGCGTAACTGCTTCTGAGGACGCCATATGCCCCAGGAGCCTTTGAAATTATTTCAGTTGGACTGCTGTTCTTCATCTGAATGACTTCAGGCAATTCAGCACCGACTGAGCATGCTCGCTCTTGAGGCACACTAACATAGTGATTGAGTAGTGATGGAGTCCAACTCCATCCCGAGAAAAGAGATGCCGGGGAGAGCTTGCTCTTTTCCCAGTTGACCTGAAGCCCCAATCGGCTGAGGTGTCTGAGCACCAGGTCCCTGTGTACACACAATAAATCTCGAGAATGAGCTAGAATCAGCCAGTCGTCAAGATAATTGAGGATGCGGACACCCACTTCCCTTAGTGGGGCAAGGGCTGCCTCTGTGACCTTTGTAAAGACGTGGTTGGACAGACAAAAGGGGAGGACCTTGTAGTGTTATGCCCGACCCTTGAAGGCAAACCGAAGAAACAGTCTGTGCCGAGGCAAAATCGAGACATGAAAGTACGCGTCCATCAGGTCTACTGCCGCCAACCAATCTTGAACTGGCTGCGTGACAGAATGCATTTCTGCATCAGCATTTTGAACGGGAGCTTGTGCAGGGCCCGATTCAAAGCTTGCAGGTCTAAGATTGGCCGCAACCCACCGCCTTTTTTCGGTATGATGAAGTAGGTGCTGTAAAAGCCCTTCTTCATCTCGGCTGGAGGGACAGGCTCTATCGCGTCCTTCTCTAGATGGACTGCGGATTCCGCACGCAGAACAATGGTGTCCTTGCCTGCTACCGAGGTAAAACGGACGCCATTGAACCTGGGCGGGCACCTGGCGAACTGAATCGCATAGCCGAGTTGGATCGTCCTGATGAGCCAATGCGATGTGTTGGAGAGCACTACCCACACCTCCAGACTCCTTGAAAGGGGCACCAAGGGAACAGGGTGGAGCAGGAGCTGCCATGTCAAGAGGCCCCACGTCCCGAACCCGTGGCTGTGTTGAGAGAGATGTTAGAGCACTTACCTCACTCTGCATACCCACCATAGGATTGGTCTGCGATGGGAGAGGAGGCTGGGCGTCCTCGTGGTGTGTCGCATATGCCTGATCGTGGATATGTGTGTGTCGCAGCTGGGTGTGCGAAGGAGGAGGACTCACATCCGCAGTACCCCTGCTGCGAGTGTTTGATGTATGGCTGTCATGACAACGACGGCCGTAGACACTGAGTGTGTGACCCAGAGAATGAGGAAACTGCTCTTTTTTTTTAAAATGAAAGTGCCGGTGCCTCTTGGGCAAGCGGCAAAATCAAAGAAAAAGGAAACAAAAGATTCTCCTCCCGGTCCTCCACCGGGGAATGGAGTGGTCTGTGTACCACCTCCTGGTTTACAGTGGGTCTCCTCACCCCTGGGTCGCCCGTCTCAGGGACGCTCAGGACAGGGGGCATCATCTTCCTGCGGGAGGCTTTATGCTGGGGCCGAGCCATCAGCTTGGGCTGTGGTGGAGCCCGTGTTGCTGCCGTAGGTGGACGCCCTCAGCGACGAGCAGATGGGGTGTGAGATCTCGGCGGCCTGTAGGTGGAATCACGCTGAGGCAAGATGTGTTGGATGGCCTCCATCTGCTTCTTAACTGCTGAGAACTGCTGGGCAAAGTCCTCGACATTGTCGCCGAACAGGCCACCTTGAGAGATGGGGGCGTAAAGAAAGCGAACATTGTCGGCGTCCCTCATCTCTGCCAGGTTGAGCCACAAGTGGCACTCCTGGACCACCATAGTGGACATCGTCTGCCCGAGAGCCCGCGCCGTGACCTTCGTCACTCGCAGGGCGAGGTCAGTCGCTGAGCGCAGCTCCTGCATCAATCCCGGGTCAGGACTACCATGCAGCTCTATCGTGCAGCTCTTTCAATGCTTTGGCCTGGTGGACCTGCAGGAGGGCCATGGCATGCAAGGCGGAGGTGGCCTGTCCAGCAGCACTGTAAGCCTTGGCCGTCAGGGACATCATGATCTTACAGGCCTTGGATGGGAGCCTAGGATGATTCCGCCAGGTGGTGGCATTTTTAGGGGACAGGTGCAACGCAATCGCCTGCTCCACCTGAGGAACCTCCGTGTACCCCCTGGTCGCCCCGCCATCGAGGGTAGTGAGAGCAAAGGAACTCACGAAACGGGACTGGGCAGTAAAAAGTGCCCGCCATGATTTCGTTAGCTCCTCAGGCACCTCCGGGAAGAAAAGAACTGAGGCAGAGTGCGGCAGAGTGCAGCTGTGTGCGGCGCTCTGAGGCCAGGAACCAATCATCCAGCCACGAATGCTCAGGGCAGGGTGGAGGGTTCCACTCCAGCCCGACGCTCATGGCAGCCCGGGCAAGCATGGCCGTCAGCTCCGCATCAGCCTCTGACTGGGTGATCGCACCAGACTGTGGGAGCCCGGCCGAGTCCTCGGTGTCAGACTGTAAAAGCCCGCTCTCCGATGCTGTGATCGATACCTTATCCTCTTCTCGAGCCCCAAATGAGACATTAAGCTCGCCCTGGGGTGAGCCGCCTGACCCATCCATGAACTCGACCGGTGGAAACAAACCTGCTGGGAAATGGGATGTCCGTGGGGATTCACCCAGCGGAAATGCTCCCATTGAAGACCCCAAATCGCCCCCAGCACTATTCGCTGCGGCCTTGTGCATGTAAGCAGAAGGACCAGGGCAGGGAGCGGCTGGAGTGGCTTTCCCTCTATGAAAGAAAGAAAGCCGCGACCGCAACTTTGCCATGGTTATGTTCTCGATCGTGGCCGTCAGAAGCAGAAAGATAGCAACCGCACCCAGGAACTGCACATAAACAGAAAAGCATCTTTAAAAAGACGCTTTCTGCTAGTGCTTACTCTTTTAGAGAAAATAAACTCTTTTAGTGTGGCTGCCGAAGCACCCAGGGGCGTTCTCTGCACTTATATGTGAGAGAAGGGAGAACCCGCTGTAAAATGTGCCATATATCCAACAGCCTAGCTCTCGTAGAGGTGAAAGGAATGCCAGTGGAACAGCTTTCACACTGATCAGCTCTGAAGAACAAATCTGAATGAGTGGATGCAAGCCGTCTCCTTTTATACCCGTATGTCCAGGGGAGTGGCATGCAAATTCCATTCGCCAATTTTCATTGGCCTTTTCTCAAATATCAGAGGTGATTGGGGCTCCCAAGTTTGACCCCTAGTGTCACTAAATCGACACAACGTCGAAAGCGTGACAGATAGGGAACAGATCAATATTTAAGTCCTTTTTTTTTTTTTACTATAAATTCTCCTCCTTATCCAGTTTTGATATGCACAAAAAGGTGAATCGCCAAAAACAAAAGAAGATGTATGTGAAAGTTAAAGTGAAAGTGGAGATTGATATTAAAAAATGACTTAAATATTGATCTGTTTCTCACCCTTTCCAATCGCATCGCTTTTAAAGATATGGATTTAACCACTGGAGTCTTATGAAGTACTTTTATGGTGCCTTTTTTTGCTTTTGAACTTTCAAAGTTTTGGTACCCATTTCCTTGCATTGAATGGGCATATAGAGCTGAGGAATTATTCTAAAAATCTTAATTTGTGTTCATCAGACAACATACAATGGCATGAGGGTGAGTAAATGATGAGATAATATTCATTTTTTGGGTGAAGTATTTCTTTAAAAATAAGGCTCTTTAAGGGGTCATGAAGTTATATTTTTTTGTAATTTAATTGTCTTCCTTAAGGTCCAATGTTAATGTTATAAAAGCTTTTTTTTGCACCAAAACAGCCCCTATTTAGTTATATATGATAATTTTCCACCCAATTTTTGGCCCTCTGTCTGAAACGCTTAGTTTTGGCCTACTGGCTAACATCATGCAGCCCCTCAAATACAGCAAACTCAGTTGGAAGAGAATGAACACCCCTCAACATTATAAAAAAAAAAAAAAAACAGGGTTTACACATAACGCACATCCAACACATTGCATCCGAATATATTAAACTGTTCATCTCAAGCACAGCTGTTATCACTGAGCGCCATAAATTATCAAACAGCCATGACTTTTGAAATATTCATGATTTAAATTATTTACTTACATTTTTGATAGGGTCCAAGTGTTTTTAACTGCCCCATCCTTCAATAACAGTTGATTTGCAAAGCTTGAATCATATTATGTCCAGTTTACAAGCAATCCATTTTGATATGAGCCAAAAAAAACACACATAGTCCAGAGCGGTGAAACTACATACATACAAAATCATCCTGCACTGAGGCACACATCTCTGGAATCACATCAAAATGGTCAAAGACGTCCATCTTAGTACATGTTTACATGCACTGATGAGCCTAAACATTATGACCACTCACAAGTAAAGCGAATAATGTTGATCATCTCCTAACAAGGCCACATAGACTTTTCCTTTCAGAGTTGTAACTTGACAACACATCTTTTAAAAGTGGTGAGATACATGGCAGTGGTCAAAGAGTCTGCATAGTTCATGTTTATATTCAAAATCATTCAAAATAGTCCAGATGGGTCCCCTTAGGTGTAATGTTAGGAATAGTTAGCCACACAAGGCCTCCTCTCTCGAACTGCATGTCAGTAAATATAAATTTACTGGCACGCAGTGATGGCTCATGTTGTGGGATGTCTAAATATAAATGAACAATGTTTCATTACGTCACGAACAGACAGATTTGAAAACGAGACATTTCAGGAGGGTGGCAAATAAAAAGTTTTGAGTTCTAAAATTTACAGTATGTTTTTATAGTATTGTTACCTCTTATATGTCTAAATATCAAGGAAAATTTGATTATCCATTTCATAACCCCTTTAACACTTGTGTTGAGAGAAGATTGTTTCAATTACGGCCTGTTTAATTCTTTCAGCTGTATTTGACTTAAGGAAATCTGTTGAGATTCCTTTTTCATATATTACATGAAATTTAATTATGTGGCTTCTATTGATTTAATTCAGCCACTGGTCTTGACATTTTTGTTTGAATGGCACTTTTTAGTTGTCAAATATGTGGATAGTATACTGATAAAGGATTCCACTGGGCATCTTTATTGAACTGCAGCTGATTAAAGTTTCCAACCAAATGAGAAACCTGTATTTTTTTCTTTTTATTTATTTTTTTTTCTAAGTAAAAGCTCAAAATTTATGCGACTTGACATTATCCAGATTGTGCAGGGGCTTGAATGCATTACCAAAGGGCACATGTTGATTTGATTAATTTGTTTTTAACCCAAAATTGATTAATCTGTGATTTGTCTCACTATAAATGATCAAGTTAGCTGGTGCTTAAAGAAAGTTTAAAATATTTTAGTGCTTAAGGCCTTAAAAGTAGTAATATAACTAAGTTAATTTTGAAAATTCAATTATAGATATGGTGTTGGTCTTAAGAAACAATAAAGATGGAAATGAACTATAAAAATTGCCGCTGTTTTCCTCAGAATAAAACATATTTCACTGTCTGATGTTAATTAAAAGATACCTTATTTTTAAAGTTAGTCATTTCTGTTTAATTAACTCCTTTTATAAATCACACATAACATAACACACTGTTAATTTTTGTCCTTGGCTGTTCATTTTGTTCTTTTTCTTTAAAGACATGTTCAAGGTATTATTTAGTGCAAAACTGGAAATGCATATACTACTGTATGAATGTAGGTGGTGGGCAGTTAGATCTCCTATCTTAAATCTTTAATTTATGAAGATCCTCTAAATACTTCCTGCTGGTCTCCTGCAGAGTGGATAGCTTCACAGGGTTCACCATGTAGAATTTGGCAGGTTATGCGGTCCCAAGGCTGTGGGCTTGCTGAGTATCTCCTCAATTCCAAGTGTTTTGAGAGCAGTGGAATATTTCACAATCTGTTACCATAATCTTACCAATCTTGAAAACTAAAATGTGTTGAAGAAGCGCTTGCAGCCCAAGAGACACTTTAAAAAAAGCGGGAAGGTGAAGTTGTGTAACATGCTTTTATGTACAAAGCAAACTACTTTTAAGCAGGCACTAAAACCAAAATGTTTTTCATTTTGGTTTGTTCTGAGCAAAAACAGTATTTTTTTCCGCAGCCTCCTTTCCATATGGTTACTGGTTAGAACAAAATAAAAGAACGGTTAATAATGTTCTTTTTAAAATGACATACTCTGCATTAAGGGGTGGGTGAAATACCAATTGCAGTGTTGCCATATCTCACAATAGAAATAAGCAACCTGGTCTGGAAAAAAAAAAAAAAAAAAAATATATATATATATATATATATATATATATATATATATATATATATATATATATATATATATATATATATATTTTTTTTTTTTTTTTTTCTGTGTGGTGGATTTATCAGCACAGAAATCATAACAGCATACAGTTAATTAACAGTAAATTATAATTTTAATTACAGATCTGCTTCTCAGTAATAACCTGGCAGCATCAAATCTGTATTAATGCATCTAACAATAATACAGTAAAGACTTGGAAACAACTGAGAAATGTACTTTTTTACCTCCTTTTACCTTTTCATTCTATCTTGGTTAGCCGTACATGTATATGTAGTAATTATAGTTGTTAAAAAGGTCTTCATTGACAGAATGTGACATCCACAACGGGCAGTTAGGCAAAGAAAAGTGTGATGCACCAGTTTCCTTCAGGATAAATGTTTTTCGGGCAACATGAAATGTAGTTACAAAAATTTACTGTGATAAACCCTTTGGCCTTTAGTTTCATGAAAAAAAAAAAAAAATAACCGATTATAACTGGTTACCAACATTTAAAATTAACGTTTTCACTCTGGAACAATTGAAAATCCTTTTGTTTCGGTTTTTGGTTACGTTCTGCTAAAAATTAGTTTGTTTTCGTTTTTTGTTTTCGTTCCTTGAACCGTTTTTAGTCCCTGTTTTTAAGACCTTTCAACAAAGTATGAGTTATTATCATTTGGGTGGCTCACTGGTTAAAATTAGATTAGAATTTATTGACTTGGCATTTATTGACTTGGGATAGCTTACTTTTGAATTGTTGGAGGAAATTATATATTTAGGCTATCACTTATGCTGATCATCTTTGACCAACTAGAACAATTCACTTAAATCTGTAATTCTTTCTTACATAACTAAATATCAGGATGGACACATATTTTTAATTATATTTTGAATGTCCATGGACTGCAATTCCCTTCAATTGTCAGAAAAGGAATTTGGAAAATTACCATAGCTGTCAAACTTTGTACATCACATTGTAAATATTTGTTTATTTCAAGGACATCAAACACATTTCTCTACTTTTGTGCAAGTGATCAAGTACACTGTTTCTACTCCCAGCAGCATAATCTGATCCAAGGAAAGGCAACCTTGGAGCTGCACAGAAAAATTATTTTAGAAAGAATACATTGTACACTCTGTATTCATTTGTATTATAGAGATGTTTGGTACATCACTGCCTTTATGTTACAGTATCTGATTCAGCAAATGATGGAACGATTAAATGTAGATCATATAGATGTAGACCACAATGACTTTGTGATGCGTTGAACATCTGAACTGGAGAGATTATAAAAGGATTTAAGAACTGGCACCCTTTTCATTCACAAGATGGAATTTGAATTGAATTGGCAACACACCGCAATATGTTGAATTGGAATTTGAATAACAGGATAGGAATTTTGTAAACTGCAATTCAAAGAAATAATAATAAAAAATAATAAAAAATACAAATAACACAGTCACACAACAGAGGCATTTTATTAGTCCAGCACAACAACAAAATGAGCAAGAACAGATAACTTGTTAGGTGTTCTGTTCAGGGTTTCCATCTTGTAAACCTGCATCTTGTGGTTTGACTCTGGACTAAATAAGTGCAATATAAGACATTAAGTTCTTCCATATGTATACTTACGTTAAATTGATTTATTAAACATAATGGAATATAGTATACATTTTACATTTCTATGCATTTATTTTTAAAAATGATCAAACATTGATTATGATATTATAATATTAATATAATTTTATATTTCTAGATTCAAACTGAAAAATTAAAGTTATTATTAAAACAATACTCTTACAATAATTGTATGGATTTCTTTAAATTTCATAATTTTTTTTTATTCTGCTTCCTTAATTTCAAATTTAAATGTATTTCAATGGAATTAAATTCAAAAGGTATTCTTAATTCAGTCTTAATCTGAATAGTGCACATGCATACTGAACTGAAATGGTGACATTTATATAATAAACTCTCTATGTTCTTGTTATTATTATTACTTTTGCTAATTAGTATGTTAAGTGGTTTGCAGTGTCTCCAATTACAAAAGGGGCATCAGGACAAAAAATAAAAATAAAGAAATAAAGAAATAAAGACAATGACTGATTAGTGGTCTTTGTTTTTCAATGTCTTAGATTTAAGTATCGGATTTGTTACCAGTGAATCTTCTGATACTTGGATATTCTTTAGTGGAGGTTTGGATTAATTACTTCTTGCCACTGTTAAAAAGAGCAGGCTGCTTCTAGTGTGTAGTCTGAAAATGCTTTCTTTGTATTTGGAGTTAAGCTACTAATTAGAGCTTCCATAGACTTTCTGTTCTAAGCCTTGCCAATTGAGATGCTTTGTTCACAGAGGTAGATTTGTCTCAATTTGTTCAATGTGCCCTCATTGCCATGGGATGGGAGTCATTATATATTCTCCCTTATTACGATAACATCTTACCCCTAACAACCATAACATCATGACTTTAAAAGGTCTGCTTTCTCTGGCATGCCTTGTCTTTAGCTAAGATTTGTGGGAGTTGGAACCTGAGGTGAGAACCGCAACGTCTTCTATTAAGTAAGCTGGGCACTTGCTGAGACAGACCATGCATCTGAATATTCATACTTCGCTGCTACACAGTGTGCAAAAAGCAGCATTTCAAATGAGAAGGATGTCTGAATACTCAGAAAGTGAACAATAATCGGATGACGCACTGCACCTGCTGTGATTCTAAAGTGTGTAACCACTGCAGACCTACAGAATGTTCACTACCAGTCAAAAGTTTTGAAACACTTGACCGAAATGTTTCCCATGATCTTAAAAATCTTTTGATCTGAAGGCGTATGCTTAAATGTTTGAAATTAGTTTTGTAGACAAAAATATAATTGTGCCACCATATTAATTTATTTCATTATATATCTCAAATTTAATTACAAAAAAAAGTTTTTGAAATTGATGACTTGGACCAAATAATAAAGAAAAGCAACCAATAAGTGCCCAGCATATAGATGGGAACTCCTTCAATACTGTTTAAAAAGCATCCCAGGGTGTTACCTCAAGAAGTTGGTTGAGAAAATGTCAAGAGTACATTTCTGAAAATTCTAGGCAAAGGGTGACTACTTTGAAGATGCTAAAATATAACACAGTTTTGATTTATTTTGGAATTTGTTTAGTCACAACATAATTCCCATAGTTCCATTTATGTTATTCCATAGTTTTAATGACTTTACTATTATTCTAAAATGTGAAAAAAAAAAATTATAATAAAGCATGAGTAAGTGTTTCAAAACTTTTGACCGGTAGTGTACTACCAGAGAAATGGGTTCTTAATCAAAATACATACATACTGTACTGTGAAAGGACAGGAATTCAAACGCAGCCAGTGAATCCATTGATGATCCATTGATTATATTTAGCTATGAGTTAGTTAAGTGAAAATGTAACATCTTTCATATCCCATATAATGTTATTAATGTTATTATTAATTCATCTGTAAAGGTGAAGTGTGTAATTTCTAAATAACTATCATCAGCAAACAGAATTATAATGACAGAAATACTAAATGGAATAATATTGGCACCAAATGTTAAAATAATGACAGGATTTATACATGGTTTTCCTCCAGCACTTCTTCCATCTGCAATAAATAGTCTACAGATAGTCCCACCCCAATATAATGCCATTGAACAGAAACAGAACAGAAACAAAACAGAGTAATGTTTTTATAGTGCCAAATGAGTCAAAATGCTGTGCTTTTTAGGGAAGTTAACCAACGAATAGCTTTCATGATTTTACTTTTCTTTTATAAGCATCTGTCCTGTTTGCTGGATATTGTACAAGAAACATGACTGAATTCATCAGCTGAAAGTGAAGCATCTTTATCAGTCTTGCTTTTGTCCATACATGCATTTTTATGAAATGAATTGCCATTTACTTATGATTGTTTGAAGTACGTAAGGATCCTGTCAATGAAATTGCATGTGCAAAAATTTTAAATTTTTAAATACTAATTGCCCTAGTCTCATATGGTGTTTGAGAAATGTGTGGCCACTTTATAATAGAAAAATAGGAAAAACAGTAGCAGTAATATGAATCCATTTATCATAGCATTCCACTTCTCCAGCAGCCCAGTGATTTCACTATTTTCTTAAAATATATTAGACACACATTCACATTTCATAGTAATGATAAATATCTGGATGTTTCAAGTGCTTTGGAAATAATAAAAATATATATATATCACTCAATGCAATTTTCCAGCCACACAGCCCAAGCCAACGTCAGAGCAATAAAGTTCATGTGTTCAAGGTTTAATCATCAATACCATTGTTTACTTTCAGCTACACTGTTAAGCATTTCCCTTTACCTGGATTTATGTTAGTGTAGAGAAGACAAAGAATAAACGTTTTCTACTTGATATTAGAGCCTCTTTGAAATCCAGTTCTTGATATTAGTATGATTTAATGCATAATTTTGTGTGTATAGGATAAATTGCAAAAGCATCTTTGGTATTAATACATGCCACTATGCACTGTTTCAAGTAATGGCTAAAGATGAAAAGATACATTGGTGAATTCATTAAACTGTTGTGCCACATTTGTACACTTTTGTTAAGTGAAAAACAAAAACAAAACAAAAAAAAAAAACTGCGTCTTATTTACTAACCAGCCATAATGTAGTGTAATCGGCATATATTGTGCTGAAATATTGCTGCACTGTGAGTATTAAAGTAAAAATTTGTCATTCTTTTCAGCACAAACACCTTTTTTTCTGCATAAAGTAGACTTATTGTAGATGTTCGCCAAAAAAAAAACAAAAAACAAAAAAAACAACTAAAACAACAGCAATATTTACCTGGTGTAATTAACATTGCGCTACTACCGCCTGTGGAAAACAGGCATTAAACATAAATTTATTAAAACGAGACGCTTGTGTAGATTTTTATTGATCATAGCAGAAGTAATTCATCAAATGATGCAAATCAGAAGTAAGCCTTTTGCTGTGTTTGCACCACTAACTGATTTGCATAATTCCTTTAGTGAATCAGGTGCTAAAACAATGCAGAAAACAATGCAGAAAACTTGTGCAAATAAACAATATTACTGCAGGCATTTTTTTTTTTTTTTTTTTTTTTGGGAATTCCCTTTAAAAGTCTGATTTGTTAGCATTCTAGAGGTTGCTTGTAAAACAGTATGATTCATCTGTCATTACTAATTGAGTTTTCAATGTGTCAATGTTCATCAGGGAGGAATTGATGATTTCCTCATCCTTCGACAGTCTGGAGGTCCTCCTCGACTCCTTCGGGCCTGTGCGAGACTGTTCAAAAGACAACGGAGGCTGTAGTCGAAATTTTCGTTGCATCTCTGACCGCAAGCTGGACTCCACCGGCTGTGTGGTGAGTTGTCTTTTCTTGTCCATGTGTTATTTGATGTGTCGTTCCCTGGTCTGTTTATCACCCTTTGGAATATTGTGTGCTATCTCTTCTCTCTCCTTTTCCAGCAACATTTTTATCTCTCCTCTGATGATTTCTCTGTTTACCTGTTTACAAACTGTCATAGACTCAAAACAGAGATAAACGAAGCCATTTCCATGCCTGTGCCATCATGCACTTCACAACGTCTCAGCATATTCCTACACCCTGTAATGCACTTCACAACAATTCAGCAAATTTAAAGAAAGTAGACCCTCAGTTTCTACACTACAAAAATATTTGCCAATTTTGAACATCACATTATAAATGGCTAATTTAATTGAGTATTTTTGGTAACACTTTACAAAACGATTCTATTTGTTAACATTAGTTAAGTACATTAGTTAACTACAACTAACAATGAACAATGTTTTTACAGCGTTTTATAATCTTGGTTAATGTTAATTTCAACATATACTAATAAATTTTTAAAATCATAAGTTAACATTAGTTAATGAACAATGAACTAACATGAATTAATAATGAACAATTGTATTTTTATAAACTATGATTAGATCAAAACACGTACATGCTGTAAAAAAAAAAAAAAAAACTCTTTGTTATTGCATGTTGTTGTGAACTAACAAAATTGGACTGTGTTTGCTCTCCACATGATGTCCAATGTAAAATAGGGGTCCTAAAGCAAAACAATTTAAGAACCACTGATTTAGTCCTTTCTTGCCTGCCGGAATAGTTTCCATGAGAAGTCACATTTGTTTCTTTCATTTCTTCCTCTTTTATATAACACTTAACTCTCTCGTGCTTACTTGCGGCTGTTAAGCAGCCATGAAATGAGCCAGGGGCTCTGCTTTTGCTTACCGTCTGGCTGAGGTATGCTTAAAGTGTTTGATTTCTCACTTTGTCATGCACCGTGATTAGTGTATGGCTGGACTTGCTGATGGGAGGATTGTTTTAGGCAGGGTTTATGAGAAGAGCTGCGTTTCATCCATCTTTCTGACACACTTCATTCATGAGCTTCTGCTCATGTTTTTGAAACATGTGAATCAGGGTTTGTTCTGATGAGATGTGTGTCCAACTCAAGCCTTATCAAATAATTATTCCTTTCCATTTTGTTGTTTCATTTGTGAGATAGGAGATATTGCTGTATCAATCGCAGCTTCAGGTAAGTGGATGTTGCCGCCTCTTCCCCCAGCGAGGGTGAAGAATGTGCACCAAGGACAAGGAGCATCTTCACGTTCTCATGCGAGCAGTTGAAGAGCTCGGTCTTGAGTAATCCCCTCCAGTAGAGCCAGAAAATCTCACCTGGATGAATGTTTTTTGCAAACCGGCCTTCGTCAACAGACTGTGGACTGGACGAGCACACCATTCTTCCCTGAGGTCCATGCAGAGCTCACAAAGACCTGGTATGCGCCTTACTCTTCACACATTCAGGAAAAGACTACTCAAAGCTTCCCCCAGTGGAACAGGCAGTCGCAGCTCAACTCTGACGTCTGCACTGGCTGGAAGAGCTTATACAGCTGCGGGCCAAGCTGGTTCAACACTACACAGCATGGCAGTGCTCCAGGTTTTTCATGCTTAGCTCCTTAAACATATGACTGTGCAAGGCTCTGATTCAGAGCTGTTTAAAGAGCTCCACACCGCTACAGGTTTTGCGCTGCGAGCCACGAAAGCTACCGCACAGGCCATAGGTAAAGTGATGAGCTACCTGGTGGTTCTGGGTCGGCATATTTGGCTAACTCTCACGGAGATGCGTGAAGCAGAGAAAGCCGCCCTCCTTGACACCCCGGTATCGCCCAATGGTCTGTTTGGCTACGCCATGGAAGGCTTTTCAGAGTGCTTCATTGCATCGCAAAAGCAGTCTCAAGCCAAAGTGAAATAGCACTTCGCCTTTCCCGGTACGCTCCTGATCTAATTCCGGTCAGGGCCCGGAAAAGAATCCATCTCTCACTGTCCCAGTGCAGCCGAAAGCTACAACTGAGCTGTCAGTGAAGCCACATGAACTGTGGCCCAAGTGTAAGAACCCACCGTATCAGCGTGAAAAACACGCAGATGGAAAAACCCCGGCCGGGCAGCAGAAATGTTCCTAACATGCCAAGTCCATGAAGAAGAGCCAAGAGCTCGCCATTATTCACAGCCCAGAGCTGAAGAAGGCTCAATTTGAGGCATATAGTGTTTCTCCCCTCTTCCCCAATACTGTTCATCGGAAACGGGACATTTTTCAAAATGTTGCTTCTGTGTGTATTACTCAAACAAAGATTGCTCTCGCAAAAGGTAAAAAAAGTGCCCATTGTACAAACATGGGACACTCACACATTCTTAAAAAAAGGGCCATTTCCTTTTCGCATATCATACACCCCACACATTATGCTCAACTGCTTCCTTATGGTGAGCAACACTTTATCTCCTATGGCGAGCGAATCAATAAGCCCGCTGTCCCGCTGTGCAAATGTGTGGCGAACCCTCACAGGCTTGTCAGACTGGGTGTTAAAAACGATCAAGCACGGTTGTACGATTCAGTTTATATGCCGGCCACCTCACTTCACCTGTTGTGCGCAGAGATTCACAGTCTGCTCACAAAAAAAAAAAAAAAAAACACAATAGAGACTGTCCAAGACTGCGACACACACAGTGGGGTTTATAGCCATTATTTTCTTGTTCTGAAGAAAGACGGTGGTCTTCTAGATCCAAGACCCTTGAATCGCACACTTGTGAAGTGACCATTCAAAATGTTAACTCAGAAACAGATCTTATTACACATCCATCCTCAGGACTGGTTTGAACAATATATCTAAAGGACGCATACATTCATGTACCAATTGTCCTGCGTCAGAGGCGGATTTTGAGATTCGCGTTCGAGGGAACTGCATATCAATTCAAAGTCCTTCCTTTCGGTCTGTCTCTGGCTCCCCACACGTTCACGAAATATATCGATGCTGCACTCGCCCCATTGAAAATAAACGGTGTGCGTGTTTTAAATTACCTCGACAATTGATTATTACAAGCCCAATCAGAGGCACTACTGAGTGAACACAGAGACATGTTGCTTTGCCATCTGAAAAATCTGGGTCTGAATGTCAACTGAGCGAAAAACACACTTTTCACAAGCCACAAAATCTCCTTTTTATTAGTTCGTCTTGACTCCGTGATCATGCACTCGCACCTCATGAATGAACGCGTACAGACCTTTCTTCAGTGTCTGTCTCAGTTCAAACTGGGGAAAATATTGCAACTGAAGTCATTTCAGAGAATACTGGGTTTTATGGCGGCAGCATCCACCATCGTACCGTTAGGTCTGTTACACATGTGACCTATCCAGTACTGGCTCAAGCGACACGTTCCACATCGCACCTGGAGCCTCGGGCACATGCACATCACGGTGACTCACCGCTGTCTGGTTGCTCTAGAACCATGGACAGCACCGGACTTCTACCAACAGGGTGTTACGCTGGGTCAAATTTTCAGAAGAAAAGTGGAGACCACTGTAGTGAGAATCACCTTGGCACCAATTGAAATGAACTGGGCCTCACACAAGACACCAAAATATGTGGTGATTTTTGATCACACTTCACTTAAGGTGTACACAATACTGGTCAACAGTTTAGAAACACTTTCTCATTCTTTATTATAATTATTATTATTATTTGTATTATTATTATTATTATTTTTTCACATTTTAGAATAATAGTAAAGTCATCAAAACTATGGAATAACATAAATGGAACTATGGGAATTATGCTGTGACTAAACAAAATCCAAAATAAATCAAAATTGTGTTATATTTTAGCATCTTCAAAGTAGTCACCATTTGCCTAGAATTTGCAGACATGTACTCTTGACATTTTCTCAACCAACTTCTGGAGGTATCACCCTGGGATGCTTTTTAAACAGTATTGAAGGAGTTCCCATCTATGTTGGGCACTTATTAGCTGCTTTTCTTTATTATTTTGTCCAAGTCATCAATTTCAAAATTTTTTTTGAAATTTCAATTTATTTTTTTTTATTATTATTTTTTTTTTTATTATTATTATTAAATCTTAGTTTTATAATTAATTAAATTAATATGGTGGCACAATTATATTTTTGTATACAAAACTAATTTCAAACATTTAAGCATACGCCTTCAGATCAAAAGATTTTTAAGATCATGCAAAATATTTCAGTCAAGTGTTTCAAAACTTTTGACCGGTAGTGTATGTTTGTGATTATTAAATTAGACGGCTCTCCCTCCATCCTTGGGGAACCAGCTAAGGAGTTTCACTTTAACAGAATAAAAAATTATCCAAATGGACCATTCAATAAATTAAAAATATGTAAATTGGAGGGAGTTGGTCATCTGAATAATGAGAAGGATTCGAGAGCAGCCTAACCCTTTAGAGCTCTTCTGTATCATCCACACAAGGAACATACAGTTGTAATAAGAATAACTAACAAAGCCTACAAAATGGTACTAGTATGCTAAAAAATTAATAAATTAATAGGTAAATAAAGTGCATAGGATGGAAAGATGTAAGTGGAATTTTGAAAGATAAATTGCTGTTTATCTGTTAATTAATAAGGTGAAAACCTTATTCCTAATTAAACATATAACGCAAAGATTATTTGCAAAACATTTGATACACAGGTTATGTAATATCCAATTTTCCATTGGAAAATCATAAACTAATAGTTTACACTTTTGCCAAGGTCTCTGGAAAGAGGTTTAATAGTGATATTTATGTTCGCCTTGATCGATCGATGAGTTTGGTGATGGCGACGTCTTCCACTGGGGCTCAGGCCACATTACAGTGGGGAAGGAGCTGGATTCCGCTTCAAAAGCCTTGGACATGAAGCAGCTGAAGAATGCTGATCTCCTGGAAGCATGGAGATGGTTCTTGCAATCTAGAACATGCAGATATACATTCCTTATATCGGTGCAAGATTCATCATCTGGAACACGCAGATGCACGAAACTTGAAGAGAAGGTTTGGTCACCAGAGCTAAACCTTTTCACTGTAGTTATATCCCTGGTATAGGGATTCTGAACTTGCAGTTGCAATAGTCTCTTGTAGTGAGACTTGGTACTTGGTCGATCTTCTACTGTCTCTCGGATGGACACTAAGAACTTTGGGTGATCTGTTAACCTCTCTCTCTCTGTGAAGTGGAGACTTATGGATAGTTTGTATTCTGTTACATCTCCTAACACTCAGGCCAGAGATTCAGTATGTTGATTATTATTATGTTATTGCTCCCGAACTCGAACAGCCAGGAACTCAGAACATTGATTATTATTCTGTTATTGCTTCCAAACTCAAACAGCCGGGAACTCAGAACGAAGAAGTGTTATAGAAGTGGATCCTGTTAACGACCCTCTGGACAGGGACTCAGGACAAAGTGTGGTCATCCAGAGGATAGTTTTATACCTTTCTGATGAGGAGGAGATTTCAGTTTGGTGCTTCTTGTTTCAGGGTTATGATTGGCTGCTGACATTGGAGGGGGCCAACACAGTGTGGCTCACCCTCCCTTCTCTGTGTGGAACATTTGCACATTTTAAAGTACATAGTTAGAACAATGTCTTTAAGGTTTTATCTATGCATTGTTCCTTTTGCAAAGCTCTTCAAAAATAATCTTGACATTTTTCTGAAGATATAGAGAACAAACATGATATTGAAAGATTACATATTACACATGCATTAATTTATACCACCATAGTTCAGTTTATGTGAACTATTGTGCTAATTAAACAACTGCAATTTACATAAACAGTTCTGTGAATAAACATGGAGTGGATGTGTTGCAGTTAGGCGTAAATGTTTGTCTGTAAAGATATGTATGTGTGGCTTCTTTGTTTCAGCTTTTGCCACATGGTAATTTAATGCTGCTTCAAGAGGTCTTGAAGAATTGTTGTGGTCCTTCTCACCTCTGGTCTTAGGGCAAACATTAGAATGGGGGGTTTGAGAGGTTGCTAAGAAACCACTCATGGACCAATGAGATGTCTTTTCCAATGTGTTGGAAGGTCCAGGGCCTTACTTTCTGAAGTATCTGGTAGTTGTCTGAGCAGCTTATCTGATGACTTTGCTTGGCATTTGTTTGTGTTGGTCCCACCATGATCCAATCAGAATGGAGCCATTCTTCTTTGCCTTGACAGTTAGGGAGGGGCTCTGCCATAAACTGTCTCCTGGAATGTCATCTGGTACGATTGTTCACCACACCACAGACGCATTCAATACAGGTTGGGGCGCAATGTGCGATGGACGCCCGACTTTCCCCAGCCAGAGCTGTGGAACCTACATGTGTGCCCCTGAAAGGAGCACATCAGATGAGACAGAATTGGCATAGTCGCTGATGAATACCATTTTACAGGCTAGAGCTATGCTATGGCGTCCATCTCCTCACAAGTCCTCTCTGTACAGAGCGCTTCTTGCTTTCAAGTTGGTGAGCCCAAGCCCTTATTACGGGTGGGCTACCGACTATAATCAACACAGCCTCCTAATTATATGCTGTTGAACGGCTTCTTTTTAAGTCATAAGCACTCTCATAAGAAATAAAACCTGTCTGTAGTCTGGCTTTTTTATGGCAGTTTTGGAGCAGTGGCTTCTTCCTTGCTAAGCAGCCTTTTAGATTATGTCGATATAGGACCCATTTTACTGTGGATATAGATACTTGTCTAACATTTCCTCCAGCATCTTCACAAGGTCCTTTGCTGTTGTTCTGGGATTGATTTGCACTTTTCGCACCAAAATACGTTAATCTATAGGAGACAGAATGCGTCTCCTTCCTGAGTGGTATGATGGCTGTGTGGTCCCATGGTGTTTATAATTGCGTACTACTGTTTGTACAGATGAACATGGTACCTTCAGGCATTTGGAAATTGCTCCCAAGGATGAACAAGACTTGTGGAGGTCCACAATTTATTTATGATTTTTTTTCTAAGATCTTGGCTGATTTCTTTTGATTTTCCCATGATGTCAAGCAAAGAGGCACTGAGTTTGAAGGTAGGTCTTAAAATACATCCTCAGGTACATCTCCAATTCAGTACACCTCCTATCAGAAGCTAATTGGCTAATTGTCTAAAGGCTTAACATCATTTTCTGGAATTTTCCAAGCTGCTTAAAGGCACAGTAAACTTAGTGTATGTAAACGTCTGACCCACTGGAACTGTGATATAGTAAATTAAAAATGAAACAATCTGTCTGTAAACAATTGTTGGAAAAATTACTTGTGTCATGCACAAAATGAATGTCCTAAACTATAGTTTGCTAATATTATTCTGTGGAGTGGTTAAAAAATTTGTTTTAATGACTTCAACTGTAGATCCCAGACTACATTAGTTTCCATCTGGCGTCTGCCACGTGGGACTATTCATATACACTTTAATATGATTATAAGTCATCGGCCTGTGACTCATTATGAACATATCTATTTAGTGTTATATCTCTGGGAGTGTAATGTCACATACTGCGGTGTGATGGGATATCATTCCCCATATTGCTTACAGCAATGTCGAGTGAACTGAATTGAAAGGGAAATGTGTCCAGTTACACATGTAACCTCGGTTCCCTGAGATGAAGGGAACAAGACATTGCGAAAGCTGGCTGCACTACTACTTCAGAGTTTCACAATACTAGTGACTCACTCTTGTCCCTCAGTCAGAGAATTCTGAAGAAATGGTTACTCAGCACATGCTTATATAAGCCAACTGTGTGCCCAAAGGGGCGGGGCTCAGACACCATTGCCAATCACAGGATTGGCGTGATTGAATAAGTGCTATGTCTCGTTCCCTTCATCTCAGTGAACCGAGATTACATGTGTAACCGGAGACGATTTGCACAACTGTGATTTTCAGACCTGGAAATTTCATGAAAAGTAATAAAATCCCTTGATATAAGGAACGCTTATATCAGTGGCAGTCCTGACTCACATGGTGCCCAAGGCAAAATCATTCATGAACGTCCCACTCCCTACTCTACAAACGAACAAACTAACTAAATAACTAACTAAAAATAAATAAATAAATGAGATTAACTGCACACCAATTTTTAGTTTATAAAATATTTTATCTACACAGGTCTCTATTTATTTTGTGACCTGACAACTTGGCCTGGACTGGCAGACCTAAAGACTACTTTGAAGCTATATAAATATATTTGGTAATGATATAACTTATAAATTGTATTGTCAGATTCTACACAATTTACCTGCCACAAAAACAATGAAGATCTCAGTTAGGGTGACATCATTAAATTAAATATTAAATTAAACTGAGAAATTCATTGGCCATTAAATAAAACATACAAAATTGAACATTAGAAATAAATTAAATTATACTAAAAACAACTAATAAAACTTTAAAACACTGTGAACTTTATAAGGAACACTATGGTCCTCATAAAAGATGTAATCTTTTGCTGTTGTAGCCCATTAACCTCAATGTTCGATTTGTTGTGCATTCTGAGATGCTATTTTGCTCGCTATAATTGTACAGAGTGTTTATCTGAGTAACCATAGCCTTTCTGTCAGCTCGAACCAGTCTGGCCATGCCCCATTGACCTCTCTCATCAACAAGGCATTTCTTTCTGCAGAACTTATGCTCACTGGATGTGTTTTTGTTTTTGACACCATTCTGAGTAAACTCTAGAGACTGTTGTGTGTGAAAATCCCAGGAGTTCAGCAGTTACAAAAATACTCAAACAGCCCGTCTGGCATCAACAATCCCGCCATGGTTGAAATCACTGAGATCACATTTTTTTCCCATTATGATGGTTGATGTGATCATTAACTGAAGCTCCTAACCAGTATCTGCGTGATTTTATGCATTGACTGTTGCCACACAATTGGCTGATTAGATAATTGCATGAATAATCGGTTTACAGGTGTTCCTAACAAAGTGCTCTGTGAGTGTATAATACTAAGATGAAAATACAGAGATACACATCTGCAAATACCTAAATATTTTGCTGAAAAAAAAAACAAAAACATGCAGTGACTTGCATGGGCTCAAGTGAATCGGTGAATTGTAAGCACGTTTGATCACTGTCTCAGTCTGATCAGCAGCTGTGTGTGCAAAACAATGTGACAATGTATTGTTTTGTCATGCAATACCATTACTCCTTTGTAAAAATAACTTGTTACTGGAAAAGCTATAATACTATTGTGAAAATAGTTGCCATGCTACTGTCACACTACTGTATAATGGAATTAAGTTATTAGCTTCCGCTCCTTCCCAACACTCATGCGGGCAGGGCCGATCAACTCATTAGGCGACATAGGCGACTGCCTAGGGCACCATTGCTTCGGGGACGTCGATCTACCGAGCCAATTTCAGCATGTGTCCAATCTGTGTCGAAAAAATAATGTGCCCTCCACAGAACATATAGACCATGTACTGAATGCATTACTACAATACTACTCTTACTGTTTCTGTTTGATCTGTGTTTGTCAAAAACAGTGAGATTAGTATGGATTGTATGCCATTGTGAACATGGCCATATACTCACTAGCGGGGGGCTTGTGAATCAGAGCGCTGTCTGATGCATAAAATAATCACTCTTTTGAGTCGGTTCTTCTCTATGAATTTGTCTAACATGCGGGTTGAATCATTTGATGTTCTTTGTCATGCAGTAATACAGTTACGGAATGCTATAGAAGACAGAGAACAAAAACAATGCTAAATGAAGTGGATATTTACTAACAACTCATTGAAACTAAACCTGCAACTGCATGCAATCGTTTGCCAGTGATGAAGAAGGTCATGTGCTAGTGTGTGTCCAGCCTGTGAGCAATTGTCTACTGCAGGTAAAGACATTTTCTAAATTAAAGTGTAACATTACATGAAAGCACTTAAACATAGCAAAAAAAAAAAAAAATACCAATCCAATGCCATGTTTATTGGAGTAGCTTACCATATAAATACCAAGATATATTATAAAAATACCCAGGTCTTACAATATTGTACCATCACTGTACCATGATACAGCCACATCAGGCTTTTGAGAAAGGTAACTTTGATAAGCTTCATCTTGTGCTATGTAATGTGAAAAGGTGTCAATAAGTTTCAAGTCAAGTCATTTGTATTTGTATAGTGCCTTTCACAACACACATCGTTTCAAAGCAGCTTTACAGAAAATCATGCATTAACAGAAAATGAAACTTTAATATATATATATATATATAGTCTTAGTGATCATTATGTAGTTTGATTAAATATGATTGTGAATTGTGTTTAAAAATAAGTAGTTAAATAATAATTGTATTTAGAAACTCAGTGAGCAAGCTGAAGGTGACTGTGGCAAGGAACACAAAACTCCATAAGATGCTGGTTAATGGAGAAAAATGACCTTGGGAGAAACCAGGCTCAGTGTGGGGGCCAGTTCCCCTCTGGGTAACATCATGAAAATAATGTCAATATTACTTAATTATGTATAGTGCAAGTCATGTTTTAAAATGATTTAAGTAAGTGTTAAGGGTCAGTGTTTAAACAAATATTTTGTAAGAACTGTAAGATTAGTGACTAATGTCTTTGAAGGTCATCCTGGATTAACAGTAGAAGTTCACATAGATGCATTGTCTTTTGTTAGTTAGCAGATTAAGGCTTTTGTTGGCAATTAATTGATAGTCTATATATCCCATTATAAGAGTGTAGTCCATCATTAGTTCAAGGTGATGCATGCAGAGATCAGTGAGGTGCATCACAGTTCATCTGGCCGGTAATTTCGGTGAGGTCTATCCTAAATCCAAGGTTCAGGCAATGGCATATGATGTATCCCATGTCTTATGGTTGGAGTTGGCATCAGTTCATCCTCTGAAGTCCATCGTAATAGACTGAAGTGATGTTTGGCTGGCACCAGCTGCATTTAGTCATCATCACTCAGAGACATGTTGAAGTGGAGTCCAATACCAAGCAGGAATGGAGCTGGATCCAGCCGGTTCTGGTGACCTCAGGATAGGAGTCCCGAGGTTGAGACAGGGATACAAATAGAATAATATTAGCATAGATGCCATCCAATTTATTGCAGAGTTATAGATCATGATCAGTGTTTTTGGTTTCTGGTTCCGGCTGACGTAACTAAACAGCCGAATTATGAGTTGAAGGATAACTTAGGTGTATGCCTGGCTAAATAGATGGGTCTTTAGTCTAGACTTAAACTCAGTGAGTGTGTTTGCATCCCGAACAATGTTAGGGAGACTTTTCCATAGTTTAGGAGCCAAATATGAATAGGATCTACCTCCATTTGTGTATTTTGATATTCTAGGATCTATTAACAGGCCAGAATTTTGCGATCGAAATGAACGTGATGAAATATAATGTGGTAGAAGGTCACTTAAGTACTGTGGAGCTAGACCATTCAAAGCTTTGTATATAGTTAACAGAATTTTAAAATTAATATGAAATTTAACAGGTAGCCAATGTAATGACGATAAAATGAGGCTAATATGATCATATTTCTTGGTTCTAGTCAGCACTCTGGCTGCTGCATTTTGAACCAATTGAAGTTTATTTATTGATCTTGCTGGACATCCTCCCAGTAATGCATTACAATAATCTAGCCTTGAGGTCATGAATGCATGAATTAGGTTTTCGGCATCAGCAACAGAGAGCATGTGTCATAACTTAGCAGTATTTCTTAGGTGGAAGAATGCTGTTCTACAAACATTGAAATTTGATATTCAAAGGACAGATTGGTATCAAATATAACACCTAAGTTCTTCACTGTTGAAGACGATATAACAGTACATCCATCGAGAGTCAAATTATATTTTAGCAGCTTGTTTTTAGAGGTTTTTGTTCCAATAATTAGTACCTCTGTTTTGGAATTGAGTAGAAGGAAATTTCTGGCCATCCAATCTTTGATTTCATTGATTCACATTGATAAAGAATTGTGAAATTTCGTCAGGTTTTGAAGAAATATAAAGTTGGGTATCGTCGGCATAACAGTGGAAATTTATTCCACGATTCCTGATTAAATCCCCCAGGGGAAACCTCTACAAAAATAAAAGCAGAGGCCCTAAAACTGATCCCTGTGGCACTCCATACTTAACTTTTGTTTGGTTTGACAATACCTCATTTACATTAAAGTGGTAGCGGTCTACTAAATAGGACATAAACCATGCTAATGCAAGTCCGCAAATGCCAACATAATTCTCTAGCCTATTCAAGAGAATGTTGTGATCTATTGTGTCGAAGGTAGCACTAAGATCTAAAAGCACTAGAAGTGAAATGCAACCGCGATACGAGTCAGAGGCAGACACCGAGTGAAGATCCATGTGCAGAGTTTAATGCAATCGTAGTTAAACAGGCAGTGGTCAAAACCAGGTAAGCAATCCAAACAAAGTAACAAATCAAAGTCGGTAAACAAAGGGGTAATCCAAGGAACAGACAATAATCAAACACAGGCAGGCAGTAGATAAAGATAACGCTCAGAAATGCAAGACAACGGGTGAATTGGCAAGACTTCGCAATGAAGTGAAGTTTGAGGGGGGATTATATACACAGAGAGTTTGATAAATGAATGGCAAACAGGAGTGAGAGTCAATAGTAGGAAGAAGGGGGTTCTGGGAAATGTAGTCCAGTTATGGGTTAATACTCAGGGGAAGGAGATCTTGTGTTAACAGATTGGGAAGATGTGACAAAGTAATTTGTAACTCTGATAAGTGCAGTCTCTGTACTGTGATGGGGCCTAAATCCTGACTGAAATTGTTCATATATACTATTTCTCTGTAGAAATGAACATAGTTACTCAATTAATAATAACTCAATTTTCCGAGCTGCTCTCTTGAGAGCACGAGTGTGATCATTGTACCATGGCGTGAGGCTTTTCTTTAATATTCTTTCATCGAAGGGGGGCGACACTATCAAGAGTGCTAGAGAAGACTGTATTTATATTTTCTCTTATTTCATCAAGTTCTTCTAGACTTTGGGGCTTATTGAGTGTATGAGATAGATCTGGAAGATTATTAGTGAAGCTATCTTTAGTGGTCGAAAGAATAGTTCTACATGAATGATAGCGTAATGTAGATTGAGTAACATTAGCTGATCGCAGCATACAATAGATGAGGTAATGATCTGAGATGGCATCGCTCTTTGTACGAATTTCTATAGTATCAACATCAAATCCATATGACAGAATTAAATCTAGCGTATGATTATGGCGATGAGTTGGTCCTGTCACATTTTGTCTGACTCCAAGAGAGTTGAGAATATTGATAAATACTAATCCCAATGTGTCATTTACATTATCTTTGTGAATGTTGAAGTCACCAACAATTAAAGCTCTATCTACAGTAACTGCAAGATCTGATAAAAAAATAACAAATTCACCAAGGAAATCAGAATAAGTCCCGGGTGATCTATATACTGTAGCAAGGGCAAAAGACGACACAGTTTTATAACTGACGGTGTCACATTAAGCATTATTAGTTCAAAAGATTTAAACTTATATCCTGTCCTCTGAGTAACACCTAAAACTTCACTATAAATTGTAGCAACACCTCTTCCTCGACCCTTCAGATGAGGCTCATGTTTATAACAATAACCTGGGAGAGTAGATTCATTTAAACTAATATATTCTCTGGTTTAAGCCAGGATTCGGTCAAACAGAGCACATCCAAACTATGATCTGTAATAATTTCATTTACAATTAGTGCTTTGGTAGAAAAAGATCTAATGTTTAGTAGCCCTACCTTCATATGATGTTTATCTTTATTTTATTTTATTTATTTATTTTATTTTTTTTTTCAAGTTTGACAGTAATCAATTTTTTCTAAATGATTTAGTGAGAGTTTTGTGTTTGGTAGTTTGGGGAACAGACACAGTCTCTATATTATATCTTCATTAATGCTACACAATTTATGTAGGCTACAAATGAAAATGATGTTCCTAAAATCACCAGAAATTATTGTTTTTGTAAATAAATAAATAATTCAAAAATCTCCTGGGGGAACATGCCCCCCAGACCCCTCTACAACATCATGGTACAATAGATTGGGTACTTTATGGGCCCCAGACTCCCCAGTAATGATGAAAGCCTTCAAATGCCCCTGCTGTGAAACATACAATGTGCATAGATCTTTATGGCAATGCACCTTTGCTTTTCTTTCTTTCTTTCTGTCTTTCTTTAATTTTTTTATTCTTTTTTTATTTTATTTTTAACATCTTAGGCCACTTGGTTTAGTTTACGTGCACTTTAAATTAAGTTTATATGTGGTGATACCCATTTATGATGCCTACTTAAAAAGCCATTACATGCTATTACATGCATAACTTGCATATTTCTTCCCAACATTTTTATTATTAATGTTTGTCTTGTTTGAGTTTATAACAATTGGTGATGTATTTATGTATGTGTTAATTTGTTACTTTGTGTAAAAAATAACTGTCTAAACATTTTTATCGGAGGGGGAGGGGGATGACTGGAGGGTGAAGCCTACTGTGCCAAATGTGGTAGGACTGGCACTGCATGCGGGGGCGCAAGTCACCTCGTCAGGGTGCCGCATAAAATGGTGTCCCCCAGGTGACTGTTTATATTGCCTATGCCATGATCTGCCACTGCCTGTAAAGAATCTGTGTGAGGGAATTTGATTCAAGATGGAAATTAAATGCTGAATTTGAACAAATACATCTAGAGATTACATATACCATAGTATATGTATATCTAGTTGCAGGATTTACCCAAGACATGTGTGGTGGTGGGGGCATGGTTGAGCGTTCATCCGGAGAGAGAGGAAGCTGTAAGGGTGCACACACCTGAGCCTTATAATGTCTAACACCTGTTTCTAATTGCAGTAAGCATTGGGGAGAGCAATATAAAGGGACCACGCCAGAGACAAGAGAGAGAGAGAGCTACCCGTCTGAAAGAGAATGTGTTGTGTGTAGCTAAAGTGTGTACTGCTGAAAAGCCCTTTGAGTTGTTTATTAAAAGTTGTACCTTTGAGTTGAAGAACCCAGTTCCCCATGTCCTCCTTTCCCTCCCTTCTTCAAGTCATTACACTGGTGTCAAAACCCAGAAGAATTGGAGGAAGTATACCGTCATGGTGTCCTCGCAGTTGGCGGAAGTTCTCAAGTCCCTCGCCGGTCTGCATCACATCCACCATCAGGCCCTGCTTTAGCTACGCCAAGACCAAGATCACTGCTTCCATGAGGTGCTCAGAGCTCAAGCAGAGGACCGGCATGTGATCCGGAGCCTACTAAGCCAGGAGAAAGCCTCGGCCGCGGCCCCGGACACAGCAGCCCCCATGCCCCCGGCCGCTCTCATGAAGATGGGGGCAGAAGATGATCCAGAGTCTTCCTGGATCTATTCGAGCAGACAGCTGAGATCTGGGGCTGGGGTGGCCAGACTCATTCCCTTGTTGTCTGGGGAAGCCCAACTGCCAACTGCACAACAACTGCTGGTGGCAAGTCTCCTGGTCTATGACGATCTGAGGAAGACCATCTTGCAGTGGGTCGGCCACAGCCCAGAGCAGTACCGATAGTTCTTCCGGTCGATGAAGTTGGAAGGGGGTGGCCGACTGTTTGCTTTCACTCAACAACTCCGGGACACCTGCCGGAAGTGGCTGCTGGTGGAGGACCGTGACGCAGAGGGAGTTATTGACCAGGTGGTGCTGGAGCAGCTGATCCGTCGGCTACCGAAAGGAATGGCAGAGTGGGTCCAGTGCCACTGCCCGGCATCGCTAGAGGAGGCTGTCCAACTGGTGGAGGGCCATCTGTCGGCGTACCAGAGGGCTGAAGAGCCCTCCCACTCTCTCTCCCCTCCCCCTGTGTTTACCCCGCTCTCTTCTCCTCCCCCCACTCTGCTCTTTCACAACAGCACATTCCAGTACCCTGGAGGCGTGGAATCCCACCGCCGAAGCTGGTTCCCCATTCACAGGGGTTTGTACTTCATTGTCTCATCGCTCTCCCCCTCAGGTGGATGTACACCCTGACACAAATGCAGGCGAAATGCCTGGGCCAGCCTGCTGGAGTTGTGGGGATCTGGGACACTTCCGGGATCAGTGCCCCGTGATGGAGCTGGGAACTGTAGTCCGGATCTCTGACACTCCACAGGCTGCCCCTGATAGAGCTGGAGTGTACAGAATACCGGTAAGTGTCAAGGGGAGTACACATCAAGCCTTGGTGGATACAGGCTGTAAACAGACCACTATCCACCAATGTTTGGTTCAACACGAGGCTTTGGGCAAAAACAAAAGGGTGAGGGTGAAGTGTGTGCATGGGGATATTCACAACTACCCTGTAGTGATCCTCGTTATTACATTTTGGGGGAAAAACATAGAGTGGAGGTGGCGGTTAGTTCCTGCCTCACCCATCCACTAATTCTGGGAACTAATTGGCCAGAGTTTAAAAATGTATTAAAGGGAATATGTGCGGATGGATCCTGCAAGAAAGCTGCTAGATGTGAAATGTACGATGCTTTGGCAGGGGAGGCGGAGCCGCGGCCATCTTCATCAGTTCCACATCAGGATGACATGAGGGAGGGGGAGGCTTCGGACCCCCTCCCCACCATTAGGGGGTTTCCTGAAAGGGATTTCCCTCTAGAGCATTCGAGAGATGAAACCCTTAGGCATGCCCTTGACCAAGTGAAAGTTATTGATGGTCAATGACTCCAACAAAACATCGCACTTTCATATCCCTATTTTGCTATAATAAAAGTGCGGTTGTATCGAGTGATGCAGGATGCTCAAACAAAAGAGGATACAACCCAGCTGTTAATACCGCAGAGCCGACGGGAAATGTTAATCCAGGCGGCTCATTATAATCCGATGGCGGGTCACTTAGGGCAGAGGAAAACACTGAACCGTCTAATGGCCCGTTTTTATTGGCCGGGCATTCGAGGTGATGTTCGCAGGTGGTGTGCGGCATGCCGTGAATGTCAGCTGGTGAATCCGCCAGCGACACCGAGCGCCGTTGCGCCCCCTTCCGCTAATCGAGGTCCCTTTCGAAAGAATTGGCATGGACCTCGTTGGGCCATTAGAGCGATCAGCATGCAGACATCACTTTGTCCTAGTTCTGGTGGACTATGCAATGCGATATCTGGAAGCAGTGCCTCTGCGCAACATCTCCGAAAGAAATCCTCACTGATCAAGGCACTACATTTAAGTCACGGACACTCTGCGAACTCTATGAATTATGGGGTATTAAATTGATTTGCACCAGTGTTTACCATCCGCAAACAGATGGGTTGGTGGAGCGATTTAATAAAACCCTGAAAAATATGATTCATAAGTTCATACACGAGGATGCTAGAAATTGGGATAAATGGCTCGAACCCCTGTTATTTGCAATACGAGAGGTCCCGCAAGCCTCCACAAGGTTTTTCCCATTCAAGCTGCTGTATGGGAGGCGCCCACATGGCGTGCTCGATGTCATATGGGAAACTTGGGAGGAGGGACCTTCAAACAGTAAAAGTGAAATTTATTATGTTCTTGATCTTAGAGCAAATCTCCACACCCTGGGTCAACTAACACAGGAGAATTTGCTCCAAGCTCAGGAACGTCAGGGCCGACTGTATAACAGGGGCACTCGGCTACGGGAATTTGCACCAGGAGCTAAAGTGCTCGTTTTACTCCCCACATCGAGCAACAAATTACTCGCCAAGTGGCAAGGGCCCTTTGAGGTCACACAGCAAGTGGGGGATCTCGAATATGAGGTGAAACAAACCAATAGAGGGGGCGCATGTCAAATATACCATCTCAACCTCCTGAAATTATGGAGGAAAGCGGTCCCTGTGATGCTGGCTATGGTAGTTCCGGAGAGGGCGGAGCTTGGACCGGAGGTGAATACAAAAACCAATCATGTCGCCCCGGTCACTTGTGGAGACCACCTCTCACCGTGTCAAGTCACAGAGGTTACTGAGTTGCAGAAAGAATTTGCAGACGTGTTTTCTCCTCTGCCAGGTCGTACAAACCTCATCCAGCACCACATCGAGACCGAACCGGGGGTAGTGGTATGTAGCTGTCCCTACCGACTGCCCGAACACAAAAAAAAAAATAGTTTGGGAAGAATTAGATGCAATGCTAGATATGGGAGTAATAGAGGAATCCCACAGCAATTGGTCCAGCCCGGTTGTTCTAGTGCCTATGAATGACAGGTCTGTTCAGTTCTGTGTGGATTATAGGAAAGTCAACGCGGTGTCTAAAATTTATGCATACCCAATGCCTCGTGTTGAGTTGCTCAATCGGTTGGGCATTGCTCACTTTTATTCAACACTGGATTTGACAAAGGGTTATTGGCAGATCCCCTTAACACTAATATCCAGTGAAAAAACAACCTTCTCCACACCGTTTGGCTAACACCAATTTGTGACACTTCCATTTGGTTTGTTTGGGGCCCCGGCTACGTTTCAGCGCCTCATGGACCGAATCCTCAGACCGCACTCGGCTTACACCGCTGCCTATCTGGATGACATCATTATATACAGTAATGATTGGCAGCGGCACATGCAGCATCTGAGGGTGGTTCTGAGGTCGCTGCGACAGGCGGGACTCACGGCAAACCCCAAGAAGTGTGCAATTGGACGGGTGGAGGTGCGGTATCTGGGGTTCCACTTGGCCCTGGGCAGGTGCGTCCTCAAATTGACAAAATTGCGGCGATTGCGACCCGCCCAAGACCCAAGACCAAAAAGGAGATGAGACATTTCCTGGGGCTGGCTGGCTATTATAGAAGGTTTGTGCCTAATTATTCGGACGTCACCAGCCCGCTGACTGATCTCACTAAAAAGGGAGCTCCAGACACGGTCCAGTGGACGGAGCAGTGTCAACAGGCATTTACACAGGTGAAAGCCACACTTTGTGGTGGGCCTCTTTTACATTCACCCGATTTCTCTCTCCCTTTTATTCTACAGATGGACACTTCAGACAGGGGGCTGGTGGCAGTGCTTTCACAGATGGTGGAGGGGGAGGAACGGCCGTTGCTGTACATTAATATGATATAGTACTTATGTATATGCATTGATAAACTAAATAAAACTTTTTTGTGAAATTTTTGTGAAAGCTGTTAGTTCAGCTCAGCATATTGTGAGTCTAGTTAGTAATTGGCTTGGTGTCTGATCACAAAGGGTTACAGTGTGTAGAGCATGGCTGGCTTGTGCCTCTGCAGCATGGATAACTCAACTTCATGCAATATGCTATAAATGAAGATATAGCTTCATCATCTATTGTTATTTCCATTGGTTTCATCCAATGGTTTTCATTCTTATTTTCTCCTAATAAATAGAACTCTTATTATTGTGGTTACATTTCTAAACATCACTTTTTAAAGACCATTTTCTACCCTGTGTTGACGTATTCCCTACTGAAACAGAACGTTTAGATGGGACAAATCAAATGGCTTGTCAACAAGTATTTTTTTAATACCCAATAGACTTTGTCACTGCTATGAACCATGATTTTAGAGGGCATTCTTATTTCAGAGAGCATTATTTAGACAGAAGTATGTGTAGTGCAATATTAGTCATCTGTATTTTTGGCCCATATTCACTGAAGATAAAGACTATATAATTTAAATGCATATATCTGCTAAAAGGGTACATTATAAATGTTTAGGAGAACATAAGCATATAGATGACCTCAAAGCAAACACTTATTGACTAAAAGCCACAAAACTCAAATTTTGATTTTCTATTCCCCACACCTGGTAATAAGACACATTATGTCCTCCTCAAAGTTTTCTTACAGTATATCACCTTTTGCTTAAATTTAAACTCTAAAACCCTTCTGTTCCTCATAATCAGCACACACCCTTCTGTTGAGTCGGGATCTTGATGATTAGTAATTTACTGGTGACTAAAGCTATAAAGAATTATGCTTCAATCTGTCCAATCATAAGAGCCCCCCAATCAATTATCACCTTGTCTGAGGACAGCAGTGCCTCTGCATATTCTGTGTTTTAATATTGTAGTCTGTGTGAGTGAGCCTGTTCTGATCTGTTCTGTCGCTCTGATGTATGGCACTCCTGGGGAGAGGAACAGTGCTCTCGTTTGGAAATACTCTGATAATCGCTAAATGATGATGTGATTAATTAGTTCCTTTGCTTCCAGCACACAAGGTGTTGAGTGCTTTTGTGGGACACAGAGGGGTGCTCACTGTCCGTCCAACTGTCCACATGAAAAACAAATTAGTTCCTTTCCAAATCTCAGCTAGCCAGTCTGTGATGTTGGAGAGAGACTTTTTAACCAACCGCCAGGAAGTGTTCATTTTTACAATGTTTTAGATTTTTGCACACTTTTTAGGTTTTTGTCTTATGATGAAAATGTCCTTCAAATTTAGGCAATCTTTCCTCAGGTCATATTCTTAATTTAAGTCAATTTTACTTAGACTAAAATTAATATTTTAGTTGAGGGTACATGACTGTAACAGACCAAATAATGAAACATAAAAAATAATAAATGAATAAATAAAAAAGATCATATTAATAATAATAAACATGTATAAAACAGATTTATCAACATAAACAAATACAACATAAACTGTCCTTGTTGTGAAAACCTGAGCTCCTGAAATTAGAGCATAATTGTAAGCATACTGAAGTAGTAGTAACTTTTTAGAAGTTACTCTGTTAAAAATTATTATTGTTTTAGAGGATTTTATTAATTTGAGTGTAACGTGTAGTACATGTAATGCATTGTTACAGCAGTAGCACATTCACAATGTGATTTACAAAGTCTGACTAACACGTAACATACTTCGGCTGTGTGTTTGCTGCATTATTTGTGCAAATGTAAGTTTTAATATTATGTTGTGGATATATTCTGTAGATGTTTTTTATATAACAACATTAAAACCACCTGAAGCCACAACATTAAAACCACCTGCCTACTATTGTGTAGGTCCCCTTCGTGCCACCAAAACATCTGAGTTATCGTAGACTTTGTCAGTTCTAACCAGTCTGGACATTCTCTGTTGACTTCTCTCATCAACAAGGCATTTCTGTCCACAGAAGTGCCGCTCACTCTATGTATTTTTTATTTTTTATTTTTTATTTTTTTGGGGCACCATTCAGAGTTAATTCTAGAGACTGTTGTGTGTGAAAATCCCAGGATATCAGCAGTTACAGAAATACCACAGACCAGCTCATCTGAACCCAACAATCATGCCATGGTCCAAATCATTGAGATCATATTTTTTCCCCATTCTGATGGTTTAATGCGAACATTAACTGAAGCTCCTGACCCGTATCTGTGCGATTTTATGCATTGCACTGCTGCCACATGATTGGCTGATTAGATAATCGCATGGATTATTGTTGGTGCCAGACGGGCTGGTTTGAGTATTTCTGTAACTGCTGATCTCCTGGGATTTTCACACACAACTCTACTAGTTTTGTCTCTAGAATTTACTCAGAAAACATCATGGGTTTCATGTTCAGGCTATGTTTCAGAGCTTTAACAGTGTTTAGAACAATACTACAGCTGTCATCAACCGTAGCGTTGACATTTTTTAACATTATTTTATATTCCACTTTTCCCACGCAAAAAAAATAAAAATAAAAAAAGGTATTGGATAAGTGTTCTGTCTCTTTTGTTCTCTTGCTTCTCTCTTGCTTTTTGGCAGTTTTTAAATTTGCTTAGCTTATTCCAACAGTCTGAAAGGGATTTGTTCCTATATGACAAAATCACATGGCAAATTCTCTTAAGCTTAGGAAAGCTGTAGGACTAGATCCCCATTTGGAAATGAGATTAAAAGGCTCAGTAGTTCAGGGCTTTCTGAGTTTATCTTGAATTTAAAACCCTCATGCCTTCTCTGGCATCATTAACTCTCTCACCATGCCCTCTGTATTACAAAGTGCTTTTCAATCAAGGCTGCTTTGACTTCTGATAGAAGACAGCAACAATATTGGACTATGACTCAGGAATTGCATTACTCAACATTAGATGGATGCAAGGACATTTCAGAACAGGGTGAAAAAATATAGTGATTTATTTTTTATTTTTATTAGATTATTATTATTATTTTTTTATGTGTTTTTTATTATTATTATTTTTTATTTATTTATTTATTTTTGTGAATTGACAAGCTAATTACAAGACTTTCTAAATTATTCTCTTCAAATGTGAACAATGCATTTTAAATCACTCTCTTAAATTGCCGGCTTCCTCACACTTATACTTTGACACATCCATTCTTTTCAGTTCTATGTTCACAAAGAAAAGATTGGAATAGAAGGCAGAATCAATCACCATTACTATGAATTTGACCTCAATTGGCCTTGATGCATTCACATTTTAGCCCACCAAAAAAAAAAAAAAAAAAAAAAGGGTGTTCAAGAAAATGTACCATGTAAAAAAAAAATATATTGTGGCCTGGTTTATACAGATTGTAGGTTTAAAAGAGGACATATATTCAGCTATTAAAAAAATAATTCTTGTTTCCTTGAATCTGATTGGATAAGTGCTGATATTTAGTATAACAGAACTGCAATGCTGCACTGATTGTATCACTCCGCTTGTCTGTGTTTGTGGCATTCCAGTCTGTGTTTCTCCAGAAATTTCAAATGTCCATATATAAACATACACTGATGAACAAAAACATTATGACCACTCACAGGTGAAGTGAATAATGTTGATCATCTCTTGACAAGGCCACATGTCAAGGTCTGGGTAGATTAGATGGTAAGCAAAGAATCAGTTCTTGTAGTCAACATGTTGAATGCAGGAGAAATGGGCAGGAGTAAAGACCTGAGCAACTTTGACAAGGGCCAAATTGATATGGCCAGACGACTGGGTCAGAGCATCTCTGAAGTGGCAAGGCTTGTGGGGTGCACCCAGTCAGCAGTAGTGAATACATACGAACAGTGATCTGATGAGCGACAAACCACAAACCTGCGACAGGGTGTTTGGTGCCCAAGGCTCATCGATGCGTGAGGGCAACAAAGGATATTCTGTCTGGTTCAAACCAACAGAATGTGTACTGTGGCACAAGTCATAGAAAATTTTAATGATGGTTACGGAAGGAATCGTCATGGTTACTGGTGTAACCTCCGTTCCCTGATGGAGGGAACGAGACGTTGGTGTCGATGTAGTGACACTAGGGGTCACTCTTGGGAGCCCGAGACACCTCTGGTCTTTGATAAAAGGCCAATGAAAATTGGCGAGTGGTATTTGCATGCCACTCCCCCGAACATACGGATATAAAAGGAGCTGGTATGCAACCACTCATTCAGGTTTTACGCTGAGGAGCCGATATAAGGTCCGGCCATTTCAGCGGGTAGTTCAGCGTTGTGGCAGGAGGGACCAACGTCTCGTTCCCTCCATCAGGGAACGGAGGTTACACCAGTAACCATGACGTTCCCTATCTGTCACTCACTCGACGTTGGTGTCGATGTAGTGACACTAGGGGTCCCTATACAAAACGCCACAAGGCTGAACTGTGTTACGTGCACTGTTACCGGGCTCTTAGTTAGCGCGTGTACTGGGCCGGCAGCGAGTCTCTCCGAAAACTCGACTGCCACAGGGCTCGGAGGAAGTCAACCAGGGAACAACCTTTGTGAACACTACTGGGAATTAAAAGTGCACGTCTTCAGCTCAAAAGGAGGTGGAAGGCGCTATGTGCAAGCGATACACCCGGCCGGCTATCCCGGGCTTATCCGCTTGTGTTGCGTGCCACTACCTGGGACGAAACCGGTTCCACCCGGAGGTTGTAGAACCTTGCAAAGGTGTTGGGTGTTGCCCAGCCCGCTGCTCTGCAATGTCTGTTAGAGAGGCACCTCTGGCCAAGGCCCAAGAAGCCGCTACACCACGAGTAGAATGGGCTCGTAGCCCTACCGGGGGCGGCATGTTTTGGGCGAGACATGCCATAGTTATGGCGTCAATGAGCCAGTGGGCGATCCTCTGCTTGGAGACAGCGCTTCCTTTCCGCTGTGCACCGAAGCAGACAAAGAGCTGCTCAGAGAGTCTAAAGCTCTGCGTGCGATCCAAATAGATGCGCAAAGCGCGCACCGGACACAGCAACGCCAGGGCTGGGTCTGCCTCCTCCTGGGGCAGCGCTTGCAGGTTCACCACCTGGTCTCTAAAAGGAGTGGTGGGAACCTTGGGCACATAGCCCGGTCGGGGGTCTCAGGATCACGTGAGAATAGCTCGGACCGAACTCCAGGCACGTTTCGCTGACAGAGAACGCTTGCAGGTCACCTACCCTCTTGATGGAATTGAGCGCAGTCAGGAGGGCAGTCTTCAAGGAGAGTGCCTTAAGCCCGGCTGACTGCAAAACTCAAAGGGGGCTCTCTGTAGACCCTGAAAAACTACAGAGGTCCGATGAGGGAACAAGGCGTGGCCTGGAGGGATTCAGCCTCCTGGCGCCTCTTAGGAACCTGATGATCAGATCATGCTTCCCTAAGGACTCACCGTCGACTGCGTCATGGTGTGCTGCTATGGCAGCAACGTACACCTTCAAGGTGGAAGGGGACAGCCTCCCTTCCAACCTCTCTTGCAGGAAGGAAAGCACTGATCTGACTGCGCACCTCTGGGGGTCTTCCTGATGGGAAGAACACCACTTAGCGAACAGACACCACTTAAAGGCATACAGGCGCCTCGTAGAGGGAGCCCTAGCCTGAGTGAATGTGTCTACCAACGCAGGTGGGAGACAGCTTAGGTCTTCCGCGTCCCGTCCAGGGGCCAGACATGGAGATTCCAGAGGTCTGGGCGCGGGTGCCGGATGGTGCCCCTTCCCTGAGAAAGAAGGGCCTTTCTCAGGGGAATTTGCCCGGGGGAGCTGTCACGAGGAGCGTGAGGTCCGAGCACCACGTCTGGGCGGGCCAGTAGGGTGCTTACCAGGATGACCTTCTCCTCGTCCTCCCTGACCTTGCACAGGGTCTGTGCGAGCAGGCTCACTGGGGAAAACGCATATTTGCGAATGCCAGGGGACCAGCTGTGTGCCAGCGCGTCTATGCCGAGGAAGGCCTCGGTGAGGGCGTACCAGAGCGGGCAGTGGGAGGATTCTTGGGAGGCGAACAGGTGCACCTGTGCCTGACTGAATCGACTCCAAATCAGCTGGACCACCTGAAGGTGGAGTCTCCACTCTCCCTTGAGGGTAACCTGTTGTTACGGCGCGTCCGCCGAAGTGTTGAGGTTGCCCGGGATGTGAGTGGCTTGCAGCGACTTGGTGCTGCTAACTCCGTTGGAGGAGACGGCGGGCGAGTTATGACATACAGCGGGAGCGCAGACCGCCTTGGCGGTTGACATATGCTACCGCTGCCGTGCTGTCTGTCCGAACTAGCACGTGCTTGCCCTGGATCAACGGCCGGAACCTCCTCAGGGCGAGCAGAATTGCCAGTAACTCGAGGCAGTTGATGTGCCAACGCAGCTGCGGACCCGTCTAGAGGTCGGCAGCTGTGTGCCCGTTGCCAACAGCGCCCCAGCCCATTTTGGAGGCGTCTGTCGTGACCACGACGCACCTGGAGACCAGTTCTAGCGGAACACCTGCTCGTGGAAACGAGAGGTCGGTCCAAGGGCTGAAAAGACGGTGACAGACCGACGTAATGGCCACGCGGTGTGTCCCGTGGCGCCATGCCCGTCTCGGGACTCGAGTCTGGAGCCAGTGCTGAAGCGGCCTCATATGCATCAACCCGAGCGGGGTGGCCACCGCCGAGGACGCCATATGCCCCAGGAGCCTCTGAAAATGTTTCAGTGGAACCGCTGTTTTCTGTTTGAACGCCTTCAAACAGGCCAGCACCGACTGGGCGCGCTCGTTCGTAAGGTGCGCCGGCAAGGAGACTGAGTCCAACTCCAAACCGAGAAAAGAGATGCTCTGAACCGGGAGGAGCTTGCTCTTTTCCCAGCTGACCCGAAGCCCTAGTCGGCTGAGGTGTGAGAGCACCAGGTCCCTGTGTGCGCATAACCCGTCTCGAGAGTGAGCTAGGATTAGCCAGTCGTCGAGATAGTTGAGAATGCGAATGCCCACCTCCCTTAACGGGGCAAGGGCAGCCTCTACGATCTTCGTAAAGACGCGAGGAGACAGGGACAGGCCGAAAGGGAGGACTTGTACCGATACGCCTGACCCTCGAACGCAAACCGCAGGAAGGGTCTGTGTCGAGGAAGGATCGAGACGTGAAAGTACGCATCCTTCGGGTCTACCGCCGTGAACCAATCTTGATGCCGGACGCTCGCTAGAATGCGTCTTTGCGTCAGCATCTTGAACGGGAGTCTGTGTAAGGCCCGGTTCAGTACTCGCAGGTCCAAGATTGGCTGCAACCCACCGCCTTTTTCCGGTACAATGAAGTAGGGGCTGTAAAACCCCCTCTTCATCTCGGCTGGAGGGACAGGTTCTATCGCGTCCTTCCGTAGGAGGGTAGCGATCTCCGCGCAAGGTAGCAGCGTTTCCATCTTTCACCAAGGTGAAGTGGACACCGCTGGACCTGGGCGGATGCCCAGCGAAGTGAATCGTGCAGCCGAGTCGGACGGTCCGGACCAGCCCTCGCGACGGACTGGAAAGCGCAAGCCATGCACCCGAGTTCCACGCAAGGGGGACCAAAGGGACAACGTCATCGGATGTACCGGCGGGTGGGGCCTCGCGGCGGGGCGGAGCTTGAGGTGCCACACCACATCGTGGCCGTGCTGAGTCCGAGGACATCGAAGCACTTACCTGGCTCCTTGTGACCACCCCCGGAACAGCCTGGGACGGGGGAGGAAGAGGCCTGTCCTCATGACCCGTGGAGACTGTCACATCGGGGGCGGATTTGTGCCACAGCTGGGCGCTCAGGGCGGGAGACCGCCGCTGGAGCGCCAACCTGCCAAATGGAGTGGTGGACGGTGGTCGTGATGCCAGCCGTACACACCGAATATGTGACCCAGGGAACAAGGAAACCACTCTTGCGGAGCTCTTGAGTACTGCAGCCACTTGGGCATGCAGCGCAATTAAATGCAAAAGGTAACAAAAAGATCTGCTTACCAGCTCCAGAGCAGCGGGTTTCGTTGTCCCTGGGTCGCCCGTCTCAGGGGCGCTTCGAAGACCTCCGTGGGTTCTTCGGTGCCGGCTGTGAGACGGGTGGCGTCGGCTTCCTGCGGTGGGCTCCACGCCGTGGCCGGGCCGGAGGGGCGGGCTGCGGCGGAGCCGGTGCAGTCACCACAGGGGGACGCCCTCGGCGATGAGTAGATGGGGGGATCTTGAGCCACGCCGGGGCAGGACAAGCCGGCTAGCATCCATCTACTGCTCTACCATCGAGAACTGCTGGGCAAAGTCCTCGACAGTGTCGCCGAATAGGCCCGCCTGGAAAATGGGAGCAGCAAGGAATCGTGTCCTGTCGGCCTCACCCATCTCGACCAGGTTGAGCCAAAGGTGGCGCTCCTGGACCACTAGTGTGGCCATCGTCCGCCCGGGAGACCGCGCCGTGACCTCCGTCGCTCGGAGAGCGAGGTCGGTCGCCGAGCGCAGTTCCTGCATCAATCTCGGGGCGGAACTACCCTCGTGCAGTTCCTTTAGCGCCTTGGCGGACTTGCAGGAGAGCCATGGCGTGCAGGGCGGAGGCGGCTTGTCCAGCAGCGCCGTAGGCTTTGACCGTCAGAGACGACGTAAACCTACAGGCCTTGGACGGGGGCTTTGGGCACCCACGCCAGGTGGCGGCGTTCTGCGGGCATAGGTGCACCGCGAGCGCCTTTATCCACCGGGGGATTGCCGAATAACCCTTGGCCGCCCCACCATCGAGGGTAGTGAGAGCGGGGAAGCTGAAAAGATCGGGACCGGGCAGTAAAAGGTGCCTCCCGCGATCTTGTCAGCTCTTCATGCACTTCCGGGAAGAAAGGAACGGGGCGGGGCGTGGCTTTAAGCGGCGCCGCGAGCCCAGGAACCAATCACAGAGCCGCGAGGGTTCAGGGAAGAGCGGTGAAATCCACTCTAACCGACGCTCGCGGCTGTCCGGGAAAGCATGTCGTCACCTCCGCGTCAGCCTGTGACTGGGCGATCGACCCCGAAGGGAGGAGCCCAGCCGAGGCTTCCGACTGGACGAGCCCGCTCTCCGATGCTGCGCTCGAGAGCTCATCACTTTCGCGGGCTCCGAATAAGAGGTCGAACTCGCCGTGAGACGAGCCGGCGGACTCACCCGGAAGCCCGATCGGGGCAGACGAGCGTGCTGGGGAATGGGAGTTCCGCGGGGGATACCCGGCGGAGGCGGTCCCATTGGGGTCCCCAAATCGCCCCCAGTGCTAGCCGCGCTGGCCTCAAACCCGTGGGTAAAATGACCGAGGCGGGAGCCTCTGGGGTGGCTCGCTTCCTTACGAAGGCGAGCCGCGACCGCAACGTTGCCATGGACACATTCTCGCAATGAGAATGTGACCATCCACGAATGCTGTCTCCGCGTGAGCAGTGCCCAGACACGAAAGACAGTGATCGTGACCGTTAGAAGGCAAGAGATAACGAGCACAACCAGGAATAACACACAATCGGAAAAGCATCTTTAAAAAGACGCGTCTTTAAAAAGACGTTCCGTGTGTGCGCTCTTTTAGAGAAATATATACTCTTTTAGAGGGGAAAAATGCTCTTTCAGAAAATATACTCTCTAGTTTTTCTGCCGAAGCGCCCAGGGGCGTTCTCTGCAGTGCACCAGTGCAGAGGAGGGAGAAGCCGCTGAAATGCGCCGTCAGATCCAGCAGGTGAATGAACAGTAGTATTCAGCTCAATGAGCATGACCGTTCGGCTCCGAAGAGAAAATCTGAATGAGTGGTTGCATACCAGCTCCTTTTATACCCGTATGTTCGGGGGAGTGGCATGCAAATACCACTCGCCAATTTTCATTGGCCTTTTATCAAAGACCAGAGGTGTCTCGGGCTCCCAAGAGTGACCCCTAGTGTCACTACATAGACACCAACGTCGAGTGAGTGACAGATAGGGAACTGTCACAACACACAGTGCATCGCACCCTGCTGCGTATGGGGCTGCGTATCCGCAGACCGGTCAGAGTGCCCACAATGACCCCTGTCCACTGTCAATAGCGCCTACAATGGGCACAGAATTGTCTGAACTGGACTTTGGAGCAGTGGAAGAAGGTCACCTTGTCCGATAAGCCTTGTTTTATTTTACATCACGTGGACGGCCATGTATGTGTGCGCCATTTACCTGAGGAAGTGATGGCACCAGGATGCACTGTGGGAAAACAACAAGCTGTGTGAGGGAGTGTGATGCTCAGGGCAATATTCTGCTGGGAAACCCTGGGTCTGGCATTTCATGTGGACGCCAATTTGACACGTGTCACCCACCATTGTTGCAGACCAAGTACACCCCTTCATGGCAATGATATTCCTTGATGGCCGTGGCCTCTTTCAGCAGGATAATGCACCCTGCAATGGTTTGAGGAACATGATGAAGAGTTCAAGGTGTTGTCCTGGCCTCCAAATTCTCCAGATCTCAATCTGATTGATCAACTGTGGGATGTGTTGTACCATCAAGTCTAATCCACAGTGGCTCCACCTCACAACTTACAGATCTGCTACTAATGTCTTGGTGCTAGATACCACAGGACACCTATGTTTTTTGCGCATCGGTTGTATACTATATATTAAATTATAGTTCATATATATAGCTATAATTTCAGAATCAGAATCAGAATCAGCTTTATTGCCAAGTATGCTTACACATACAAGGAATTTGTCTTGGTGACAGGAGCTTCCAGTGTACAACAATACAAAAACAATAAAAAATCAGTAGCAAGACATAGATAATATTAATAATAAAAAAAAATAGTTATACACATACATACATACACACACAGACACACACATACATACATACACACGTACACATACGTAGTGCAGTCTAATACAAATCCGTTATCTGTTATGTACAGTGCAAATACAAATCTGTTATGTACAGTGCAAATGTTTGTTTGTTTTTTTCCCAGAGGAATGAAATGGCAGAAGAGGTTGGATGTGTTGGATAAATATAAAAAAGACTAAACTGTGTATTGCACATAGTTATTGCTCAATGGGGCAATTTAACTGTTCATGAGATGAATAGCCTGAGGGAAAAAAACTGTTCCTGTGCCTGACAATTCTGGTGCTCAGAGCTCTGAAGCATCAGAAGGCAACAGTTCAAAAAGGTAATGGCCAGGGTTAGTGGGGTCCAGAGTGATTTTTCCAATCTTTTACCTCACTCTGGAAGTGTATAGTTCTTGAAGGGGGGGCTGTTCAACCTCCCTTCTGTATGCAGACTCATCATCATCTCGGATGAGGCCGATGACAGTGGTGTCATCTGCAAACTTCAGGAGCTTGACAGAGGGGTCCTTGGCGATGCAGTCATTGGTGTAGAGGGAGAAGAGTAGTGGGGAGAGCACACATCCCTGGGGGGCACCAGTGCAGATTGTTCAGGTGCTGGAAGTGAGTTTCCCATCTCACAAGCTGCTGCCTGTCCGTCAGAAAGCTGGTAATCCACTGACAGATAGACATGGGAACAGAGAGTTGGTGTAATTTATTCTGGAGTATAGCTGGGATGATGGTGTTGAAAGCCAAACTGAAGTCCACAAAAAGGATCCTTGCAAATGTCCCTGGTCTGTCCAGATGTTGCAGGATATGATGCAATCCCATGTTGACTGCATCATCCACAGACCTGTTTGCTTGATAGGAATATTGAAGGGGATCTAGAAAGGGTCCAGTGATGTTCTTCAGGTGGGCCAACACTAGTCTTTCAAATGATTTCATTGCCACAGAGCGACAGGTCTGTAGTCATTAAGTCCTGTGATTTTTGGTTTCTTTGGGACAGGAATAATGAATGAGTGTTTGAAGCAGCATGGGACTTCACACTGCTCCAGTGATTTATTGAAGATCTTTGTGAAGATGGGGGCCAGCTGGTTAGCACAGGATCAAAGACATGCTGGTGAGACGCCATCTGGACCTGAAGCTTTCCTCATCTTTTATTTCCGAAAGACGTGGCTCACATCATCTTCACAGATCTTAAGTGCAGGTTGAGTAGCTTGAGGGGGGAGGAGGGGGGTTGCAGGAGGTGTTGGTGTTTGTGTGAAGTGAAGGTCAGAGTGCGTGTGGGGTGTAAGATTGGGCCTTTCAAATCTGCAGTAGAACACATTCAGGTCGTCAGCCAGTTGTTGGTCCACCACAGGGTTGGGGGTAGGAGTCCTGTAATTTGGGAGTTGTTTCATGCCACTCCACACTGATGCAGGGTCGTTAGCTGAAAACTTGTTTTTCAGCTTCTCAGAGTATCTTCTTTTAGCCACTCTGATTTCCTTGTTCAGTGTGTTCCTGGCCTGATTGTACAAGACTTTATCCCCACCTCTGTAAGCATCCTCTTTGGCCTGACGAAGCTGCCTGAGCTCAGCTATAAACCACGGTTTGTCGTTGTTGAACTTTAAATAAGTCCTAGTTGCAGTGCACATATCCTCACAGAAACTGATATATGATGTAACAGTATTTGTGAGCTTGTCCAGGGCTGTGGCTGCAGCCTCAAAAACACTCCAATATGTGCAATCGAAGCAGGCTTGTAGTTCCTGCTCTGCTTCATTGGTCCATCTCTTTACAGTCCTTACTACTGGCTTGATTGATTTTAATTTCTGCCAGTAAGTTGGAAGAAGATGAACCAGACAGTGATCAGAGAGTCCCAAAGCTGCTCTAGGGACAGAGCGATATGCATCGTTTATTGTTTTGTAGCAATGATCTAGTATGTTCCTGTCTCTGGTGGGGCATGTAATGTGCTGTTTGTATTTGGGCAGTTCACGTGTGAGATTTCCTTTGTTAAAATCCCCAAGAATAATAATAACTGAGTCCAGGTATTGTTGTTCCGTGTCTGTGATTTGATCAGCCAGCTGTTGCACACGTATGGCGTGATATACACACTCACCAGAATAAACGAGGAAAACCCCTGCGGCGAGTAGAAAGGCTTACAGTTAATAAATAGCGCTTCCAAATTAGGACAGCACATCCTCTTTAATGTTGTTACATCTGTACACCAACTTTCATTGATGTAAAAGCATGTTCCACCGCCTCTCATTTTCCCCGTTAACTCCGTGATGTGATCTGCTCTGAACAGCTGAAAGCCCAGCAGATGTAATGCGCTGTCCGGAATGGCTTAACTCAGCCAGGTTTGTTTGTGTGGGTGAGGAGATGTAGTTCGTCCGTTTTGTTAGGAAGAGAGCAGAGATTCGCAAGATGAATGCTCGGCAGCACTGTTCGAAAGCCACGCTGACGGAGTTTGACCAGCGTGCCTGCTCGTCTCCCTCGCCTGCGTCTCCTGAACAACAAAGCCACGCCTCCAACTAAAATGTCCAGCAAAATATTCAAAAACCGGGAAAAGACTGTCTGGTATAAGCTGTTGAATGTTCAGCAGTTCGTCTCTGGTAAAACTGACTGGAAAAGATTACTAAACACAGGACAAACAAACAAAAACAACAAAACAATAGGAGCACTCCACATCGAGGCGGCCATCCACGGCGCCATCATGATGTATGATTTATATACTGTATATATATATATATATATATATATATATATATATATATATATATATATATATATATTCCACAGGTCTGTTGAATGCTTGATTATGATTGGTTGACGGACGTTCTGAGGTGTGCAATTATTTTTCATGGAAACGTACGTCTATGAAGAAGTTCCAGGTCTTGACCGCATAACGGTTCTATATCACTTCGCCAAATTATTTAAGTTATTTCAAAGAGCCCTACAGGCTACCACAACAAAATAACCAATTAAAACAAAGACACTGGTTAAAGTAAATCGGTGAAGAACGTCAAAACAGTGTCTAAAATATCCTACATTTATTTCAATTTCAGTTCAAAAGAGCCCTTGTGCTCCCTCGTCTCCCCCGCACTTACACAAGCTCTCACACACACATATGCACATGCGCGCACACACACGCTCACACACACATACGCTTGCACACACACACATGCGCTCGCACTCACACACACACATACGCTCGCACACACACACACATATGTTCGCGCACATACACACGCTCGCGCACACACACACACGCTCGAGCACACACATATGCTCGCACACACACACTCTCGCGCACACACACACTCTCACACACACAATACCGTTTTACTCCTATGCCGAAAAGCAGCGCATCCTCCGTTGCTAATTCTAACGTGACATTTTCGAATTAGCAACGAAGGCTTAAGTCATCATGTCAGCGCACTCCTGCATCTCAGTGGGGATGGAAAAAAGTTATTAAGTTTTACAATGGGAATATGGCGACATGCATCTTAGCGATTTTGAAACAATGTTACTTCTGATGAGAAAAAAGTTAATCCCAGAAGTGAGATATCTCATTTTCTGATTTTCTGTGTTTCGATACCTCAAATACAAACTCACATATGCACAAATGCACTAACATGTTACTCCAGTACATCCTCGAGTAAAGCAGGGCAAGCCTCCGTTGCTAGTTCTAACATGATATTTTTGAATTAGCAATGAAGGCTCAGACTATATTAAAGCAAGACGCTGAATCTGTGGCGGAAGAAAGTAGTTCCTCTCATAACAATGTTTTAGGGACGAAAACCAGAAAATGTCTTGAGATAAAACCCTGAACGATGTCTTAAAATGTGTTAACTGTAATATAAACGGAATAATTGACTCAGGCCCGTTAAATTGTTTAAAAATAATGCACACCTGAGGTGCAACGTTGCCGCGCATCGTGACCGCATTACCACCTCAGGTGTGCATTATTTTTAAACAATTCAACAGTCTGTCATCAATTATTCCTTATATATATATATATATATATATATATACATTATATACACAATAGTTAGTTCTGGTCCTTGAATCTGATTGGACGAGAGACATTCCATGAGTACTGATGGTCGCACACCATCAGCACTCTGACGCTTCACTGTGTATATCACTCCGCTTGTGTTCGTACTGTTCTAAATTGAAGTGTGAGAGCAGTGCATATGTGTTAATAGTTATATGTGTCTCCTTACCTTTAATTTTGTGACACTACATATTTTAGCCAGCAAGTGGCGGAAAAAGGCCATTTGTGTGTGTAATATGAGCCAGGTGATGTAACGTGAGTCAGCGTCAGTCAGTGTTTTCATTCATCAGCAGTGCACTTCATGATCGCTTGGATTACAACAACACTACTAAAGCTAGGAAATAGCTTTAAACTAACAACTTCAGCATTAAGGCTCATGCTGTTCAAAATGGCGGAGGAGATTGCAGTTTCTATAGTGAATGACTCTTGTGCACCAGCTACTGCGAAATAAGGAAAAATACCCCCGCTTGGATGGCTATTTTTCCACAGAGAAAATAAGATGCATTTGACCAAAATTACATTATCTTCAGAAAGCTGACTAACACACTAGAGCATCTTTGCTTAGGAGTGGCAACAGGTGATGGCACACGCTCCATCTCTCTCGCTCTCTCTCTCTCTCTCTCTCTCTCTCTCTCTCTCTCTCTCTCTCTCTCTCTCTCACACACACACACACACACACCCTTGTTTCTCCAATAACTTTTTAGAAAGAGCCCAAGTCATGATACTTTTTCTAAAGTGACATTTTTGAATTATTAACGAAGGCTTGGACGCATCATTTGGTTTGAACCAGCAATGACAGATTCTGATCTATCTCGTAAGAAAGTAGTCCCATGCACAAATGCATTTTTATGACCGTAATCAGTTTTTCCTATTTTATTTTAAATTTACTTGTTCATTGAACTGTTGTATATAAAAATATCACACTCGCAATTGTGCTATATGGCCCTAAATCATCACTGATGTGATAACCTACAGCCTCATGCCTGCGGCCGAATCACATCAGTGCTGATGTAGGGCCATATTGCACTCTTGCGATATTGTTTAAATATACAGTATATATATATATATATATATATATATATATATATATATATATATATATATATATACACACACACACACACACACACACATACACACACACAGTTGAAGTCAGCAGTTTACATACACTTAGGTTGAAAATATTAAAACTAATTTTTAACCACTCTACAGATTTCATATTAGCAAACTATAGTTTTGGCAAGTCTTTTAGGACATCTACTTTGTGCATGACACTAGTAATTTTTCCAACAATTGTTTACAGAAGATTGTTTCACTTTTAATTGACTATATCACAATTCCAGTGGGTCAGAAGTTTACATACACTAAGTTAAATGTGCTTTTAAGCAGCTTGGAAAATTCCAGAAAATGATGTCAAGCCTTTAGGCAATTAGCCAGTTAGCTTCTGATAGGATGTGTACTGAATTGGAGGTGTACCTGTGGATGTATTTAAAGGCCTACCTTCAAACTCAGTGCCTCTTTGCTTGACATCATGGGAAAATCAAAAGAAATCAGCCAAGACCTCAGAAAACAAATTGTGGACCTCCACAAGTCTTGTTCATCCTTGGGAGCAATTTCCAAATGGCTGAAGGTACCATGTTCATCTGTACAAACAATAGTATGAAAGTATAAACACCATGGGACCACACAGCCATCATCCCGCTCAGGAAGGAGACGCATTCTGTCTCCTAGAGATGAACGTAGTTTGGTGCGAGAAGTGCAAATCAATCCCAGAACAACAGCAAAGGACCTTGTGAAGATGCTGGAGGAAACAGGTAGACAAATATCTTTATCCACAGTAAAACAAGTCCTATATCGACATAACCTGAAAGGCTGCTCAGCAAGGAAGACTATAGTTTGCAAGCACACATTGGTACAAAGATCTTACTTTTTGTAGAAATGACCTCTGGTCTGATGAAACAAAAATAGAACTGTTTGGCCATAATGACCATCGTTATGTTTGGAGGAAAAAGGGTGTGGCTTGCAAGCCAAAGAACACTATCCCAACCATGAAGCATGGGGGTGGCAGCATCATGTTGTGGAGGTGCTTTGCTGCAGGAGGGACTGGTGCACTTCACAAAATATATGGCATCATGAGGAAGGAAAATTATGTGGATACATTGAAGCAACATCTCAAGACATCAGCCAGGAAGTTAAAGCTTGGTCGCAAATGGGTTTTCCAAATGGACAAAGACCCCAAGCATACCTCCAAAATTGTGGTAAAATGGCTTAATGACAACAAAGTCAAGGTATTGGAGTGGCCATTACAAAGCCCTAACCTCAATCCGATAGAAAATTTGTGGGCAGAACTGAAAAAGCATGTGCAAGCAAGGAGGCCTACAAACCTGACTCAGTTACAACAGTTCTGTCTGGAGGAATGGGCCAAAATTCCAGCAAATTATTGTAAGATTGTGGAAGGCTACATCAAAACATTTGACCCAAGTTAAACAATTTAAAGGCAATGCTACCAAATACTAACAAAGTGTGTATAAACTTCTGACCCACTGGGAATGTGATGAAATAAATAAAAGCTGAAATAATTAATTCTCTCTTCTATTATTCTGACATTTTACATTCTTAAAATAAAGTAGTGATCCTAACTGACCTAAGTCAGGGAATGTTTTCTATGATTAAATGTCCGGAGTTGTAAAAAACTGAGTTTAAATGTATTTGGCTATGTTGTATGTAAACTTCTGTTCCCTATCTGTCACTCACTCGATGATGTGTCGATGTAGTGACACTAGGGGTCACTCTTGGGAGCCCCAAACCACCTCCGCTGGGTATCCCCCCATGGACCTCCTATTCCCCAGCACGCTCGCTTGCTCCGGTTGGGCGCTCGGACGAGATTGCCGGCTTGTCTCAGGGCGAGTTCGACATCTCGTTCAGAGCCCGGGAAGAAGACAAGTTATCGAGCACAGCATCGGAGAGCGGGCTCGTCCAGTCGGACGCAGAGGCTTCGACTGGGCTTCCTCCTTCGGGAATGGTCGCCCAGTCCCAGGCCGACGCGGAAATGACGGACATGCTTTCCCGGGCGGCCGCGAGCGTCAGGCTAGAGTGGAACCCTCTGCTCTCCCCTGAACCCTCGCGGCTCGACGATTGGTTCCTGGGCTTGGGGCGTGGTGCACTTCTATCCGCAGAGTGCCGCCACCTGGTGTGAGTGCCCAAAACTCACATCCAGGGCCTGTAGGTTACGTCGTCCCTGACAGCTAGAGCCTATGGTGCCTCTGGACAAGCTGCCTCCGCCCTGCACGCCATGGCTCTCCTGCAAGTACACCAAGCCAAGGCGCTAAAAGAACTGCACAAGGGTAGTTTTGACCCAGGATTGATACAGGAACTGTGCTCAGCAACCGACCTCGCTCTCCTGGCGACGAAGGTCACGGCATGGTCTCTCGGGCAGGCGATGTCCACCCTGGTGATCCAGGAGTGCCAACTTTGTCTCAACTTGGTTGAGATGCGTGAGGCTGACAAGGCACGGTTCCTTGACACCCCCCATCTCCCAGGTTGGCCTATTCGGCGACACCGTCAAGGACTTTGCCCAGCAGTTCTCGGTGGTGAAGCAGCAGACGGAGGCCATACAGCACATCCTCCCATGGTGCGGCTCAAGACCCCGCACCCCGTCTGCTTGTCACCAAGGGCGTCCTCCTGCAACAACAACACCGGCTCCGCCGCAGCCCACCCCTGTGGCCCGGAGCTGGTGAGCAGACCACTCCATCCCCCGGTGGAGGGCCGGGAGGAGAATCTTTTGTTAAAAATTTTTATTTAATTTCGCCGCATATCCAAGAGGCTTCGGTACCCAAAAATTCAACAAAAGAGCGGTTTTATTGTACCCTGGGTCACATGTTTGGTGTGCACAGCCGTCATCACAACCACCAACCACTGTCCTTTGCAGGTATGGCACCCCAGCAGCGGTTCCCCCTGCCCCTGTGCGCCCAGCTGTGGCACAAACATGCCCACACGGGATTGGGTCTGGTGGACTACGGGGACAAGACTCCTCCTCCCCCCTTCTTGGCCAACCTTTGCAGGTATGGCACCCCAGCGGCGGTCCCCCTGCCCCTGTGTGCCCAGCTGTGGCACAAACACGCCCACACGGGATTGGGTCCGGTGGACTACGGGGACAAGACTCCTCCTCCCCCCTCCTCAGCCAATGTTATGGTGGGCAGCAGGAGCCAGGTAAGTGCTTTGATGTCCCTGGACTCAGCACAGCCATGGGGCTCGAATCCCCTCGATATGGCACCTCGAGCTCTGCCCCGCCGCGAGGCCCCACCCGCCGGTACGTCCGATGTGATCATTCCCTTGGTCCCCCTCACCCGGTGTTTGGACGCGTGGCTCGCGCTTTCCAACACGTCGCGGTGGCTGACCCGGACTGTCTGACTCGGCTAAGTGATTCAGTTCGCCAGGTGCCCGCCCAGGTTCAGCGGTGTCCGCTTCACCTACCGAGGGGTTAGGGTGAGAACGCCACTACCTTGCGTACGGAGATCACTACCCTTCTGCGCAAGGGCGTGATAGAGCCTGTCCTTCCGGCCGAGATGAAGAAAGGGTTCTACAGCCCTTACATCATCGTACCGAAGAAAGGCGGTGGGTTGCGACCAATCCTGGACCTGCGAGTACTGAACCGGGCTTTGCACAGATTCCCGTTCAAGATGCTGATGCAAAAACGCATTCTATCAAGCGTCCGGCATCAAGATTGGTTTGCGGTGGTAGAACTGAAGGGCGCGTACTTTCACGTCTCGGTCTTACCTCGACACAGACCCTTCCTGCAGTTTGCCTTCGAAGGCCAGGTGTACCAGTACAAGGTCCTCCCCTTCGGCCTGTCCCTGTCCCCTCGCGTCTTCACGAAGGTCGCAGAGGCTGCCTTGCCCCGCTAAGGGAAGTGGGCGTCCGCATCTCGACGACTGGCTAATCCTAGCTCACTCTCGAGAGTTGCTGTGCGCACACAGGGACCTCGTGCTCCAGCACCTCAGCCGACTGGGACTTCAGGTCAACTGGGAAAAGAGCAAGCTCTCCCCGGTTCAGAGCATCTCTTTTCTTGGTCTGGAGTTGGACTCAGTCTCGATGACAGCACGTCTCACAAACGAGCACGCACAGTCAGTGCTGAACTGTCTGAAGGCGTTCAGACAGAGAGTAGCGGTTCCACTGAAACTTTTTCAGAGGCTCCTTTGGCATATGGCATCCTCAGCGGTGGCCACCCCGTTCGGGTTGATGCATATGAGACTGCTTCAGCACTGGCTTCAGACTTGAGTCCCGAGATGGCATGGTGCCGTGGGACACATCATGTGGCCATCACACCGATCTGTCACCGCCTCTTCAGCCCTTGGACCACCCTTGCATTTCTACGGGCAGGGGTTCCCCTAAAGCAGGTCTCCAGGTGCGTCATGGCCAAGGCGGTCTACGCTCCTATTGCATGTCACAACTCGCCCGCCATCTCCTCCTCTGGAGTCAGCAGCGCCTCAAGTTGCTACGAGCCACTCACATCCCAGGCGACCTCAACACCGCAGCAGACGTGCTGTCACATCAGGTTACCCTCAGGGGAGAGTGGAGACTCCACTCTCAGGTGGTCCAGCTGATTTGGAGTCAATTCGGTCGAGCACAGGTAAACCTGTTCGCTTCCCGAGAATCCTCCCACTGCCCGCTTTGGTACGCCCTGACCGAGGCACCCCTCGGTATAGATGCGCTGGCACACAGCTGGCCCCCTGGACTACGCAAATACACGTTTCCCTCAGTGAGCCTACTTGCACAGACCCTGTGCAAGGTCAGGGAGGACGAGGAGCAGATCATCCTAGTAGCACCCTACTGGCCCACCCAGACGTGGTTCTCAGATCTCACGCTCCTCGCAACAGCTCCGCCCTGGCGAATTCCCCTGAGGAAGGACCTTCTTTCTCAGGGACGGGGCACCATCTGGCACCCGCGACCAGACCTCTGGAATCTCCACGTCTGGCCCCTGGATGGGACGTGGAAGACCTAAGTGGCCTACCACCCGCAGTGGTAGACATGATCACTCAGGCTAGGGCTCCCTCTACGAGGCACTTGTATGCCTTGAAGTGGTGTCTGTTCACTAAGTGATGTTCTTCCCAACGCGGAGACCCCCAGAGATGCACAGTCGGATCAGTGCTTTCCTTCCTGCAGGAGAGGCTTGAGGGGCAGCTGTCCCCCTCCACCCTGAAGGTGTATGTAGCCGCTATTTCGGCGCATCATGATGCAGTAGATGGTAAGTATTTGGGGAAGCACGACTTGATCATCAGGTTCCTGAGAGGCGCTAGGAGGTTGAATCCCTCCAGACCATGCCTTGTCCCCTCATGGGACCTATCCGTGGTCCTTTGGGGTCTACAGGGAGCTTCCTTTGAGCCCTTGGAGTCAGCTGAGCTTAAGGCACTCTCTTTGAAGACTGCCCTCCTGAATCCACTCACTTCCATCAAAAGGGTAGGGACCTGCAGGTGTTCTCTGTCAGCGAATCATGCCTGGAGTTTGGTCCGGGTTACTCTATTGTGATCCCGAGACCCCAACCGGGCTTTGTGCCCAAGGTTCCCATGACTCCTTTTAGGGGTCAGGTGGTAAACCTGCAAGCACTGCCCCAGGAGGAAGCAGACTCAGCCTTGGCATTTCTGTGTCCGGTGTGAGCTTTACGCATCTATTTGGATTGCACGCAGAGCCTTAGAAGCTCCGAGCAGCTCTTTGTTTGCTTTGGTGGACAGCGGAAAGGAAGCGCTGTCTCCAAACAGAGGATCGCCCACTGGGTCATCGATGCCATCATGATGGCATAGTATCAGGCTCAGGACGTGCCACCCCCTGCGAGGTTACGAGCCCACTCCACCAGGAGTGTGGCGGCCTCCTGGGCCCTGGGCCCTGGCCAACTGGCTGGGTGTACCGCTTGCGCATAGCGCCTTTCCCCTCCCTTGAGGTGAAGATGTGCGCTCTTGACTCCCAGTGGTGTTCAAAGACTGTGATCCCTGGATGTCTTTCCTCCTTAGCCCTCTGGCAGCTGAGTTTGCGGAGAAACTCGCTGACAGGCACATTACATGCGCTAATGAGCCCCTGTACTGAGGTAGGTGCTCCACATGTGCTGGATCCCCGAAGGCGACCCCATGTGATATCTACCGCAAAATTGTTTCCCTGACGGCAAACTGCATCTTACTTGGGCAGAGGCCCCTCTGCCCCCGGTCGCCATGCTCTGTAGAAACTTCTCCCCCTTCAGGTAGGACCTACCATGGAACCTCTCCACATGACATACTTCCGACAAGACTCGGTAAGACCATGTGATGTATTCCACTCAAAATTCCTCCCCTCTTTTTGGGTGGGGTGTGGTCTCCGCGGTGTCTTCCCCTTGGGAGAGACACCCCCCGATGCAGACACTTATGGCTCCAAGTCAGTTAACAAATTCCACTCTTTTTGGGGAGAAAAGAGACGGAAAAGAGGCCTCGGCTGGGCTAGCCTGTCCCTATAGTTGGGCAGTCGACTTGTTCCTGATGGACCGTTCAACGCTCATAAGAGCGTTGGGGGAGGTTACATGATGGCCTGGTGCACTGGCTATGAGGCACACAGCATTCTGCCCATCACACACCGCCAGTTCATGCAACACAGTTCAGCTAGTTGTGGCATTTTGTATAGGGACCCCTAGTGTCACTACATCGACACAACGTCGAGTGAGTGACAGATAGGGAACGTCCTGGTTACTTGCATAACCTCCATTCCCTGATGGAGGGAACGAGACGTTGTGTCCCTCTTGCCACAACACTGGACAACCCGCTGAAATGGCCGAGACCTGGTCTCGGCTCCTCAGCACAAAACCTGAATGAGTGGTTGCTTACCAGCTCGTTTTATACCCGTATGTCTGGGGGAGTGGCATGCAAATTCCACTCACCAATTCTCATTGGCCTTTTTTCAAAAAAGCAGAGGTGTTTGGGGGTCCCAAGAGTGACCCCTAGTGTCACTACATCAACACAACGTCTCGTTCCCTCCATCAGGGAACGGAGGTTACGAAAGTAACCAGGACGACTTCAACTGTATATATTGCCAGACATCTGATCAAAATCTTCATTTGTGGTCAAACTTTTCCTTTAAGTTTTGATCATCAATTTCAATGAATTAATGCAGGAAATTGTATCAGGTAATTCAGACTTTATGCTAATACATTTTCCTTCATGGTCAGAATGGACAAACCGCTTTGTGATCCTCAGCAGTCCAGCACATGTATGTTAAAGCACTGCCAAATATTGTCAAATGAGTAAGACCAGGTGAATCATGTGAAAATTTTGCTTTTTGTTGAACAACCCTCCCCCTCCCAATTATAACGTCCTATGTTCAGCTGATCAAACTGGGGCATTGTGATTTAAGGAATCTGCCACAGATGAGTTAAGAGACTCGGTGCCCTGCACTCTCTGCATTGCTGGTAATAAATCAGCTGTCTTGTCAGCTGTAGCTAACTGACAAAATCAATACGGATGCATCCAGGGACATGATGTGCTACTAAGATGCATTACCAACATCTAGACTTTGATTCCTAATCGAATGAGGTCAAGTGAAAAGATGGTGGTCAGATGGTGTTTTACACACAAATTGTAGCTGAAGAATTTAAGGAAGTTAGCTGAAGTGTAAATCATGCTGTGATGGAATTATTAATGCTTTTATTCTCCCTAAGGGCCTTGTATCAATACCACAAAGGTATTAGCAATTTAATTATTTGTTAGAAGAAAGAGTCTTTAGTGTCTTTAGTAAAAGAACTATGCAATTTTATTCTCTCTTCATGCATTTTTATTATAAAGGCTGCTTAGTTCTGAAATCAACGCCCATTATAATAAAAAATTATGCCCTTTCAACTTCTCATTTGTAATGATTTTTGAATGATGAAAGACTAATTGTAAAGCAGTTTGTTCTTTTGTAGAAATGTCCCTCTATCCATGATAATAAAGCATTTCACTGTTGCTGCTGCTTTCCCATTACAAAAAGTGGCTTCCTAGAAATAATTTATTTATTTATGCTAGAAAACCTTTTTTTAACACTACTGCAGGTAAGCATTTTGCTTGAATCTATGGGCACCTGACACAAGAAAGAGGATATGAAGCTTATAAGTTAAGGTGTGAAGGCGTATGTAAGAATCAACCTGTCAAACCCTCCTTTCAAGCCAAAAGCTGATAGACAACATTGTGTGCACTTGGCTTTACTAGTTTGGGGAAAATTGCAATTGTCAATGCAAGGGACCATGCCAGACAGAGATAGTAGGTACAAAGGTACAAAGGTGTTGTTTTGGTGGTGCAAGCAACAGATCAAGGGTGCCATATTGGTGGTGCAGGTCACTTTAATGAAGTACTCTTATGAGAGTGTTGTCTAATTATGTTACGCGCATTACTCGAAACATGTTACCTCCAACACTGATAACCTTGCATGGATTTAACTTATCCTAACTAGGCTTTAGGAGTACTCCTAAAGCCTTATTGATAAAGGATATATTTTGTGTGTTCCACTACTGGTTGTTTGTTGTAACACTTTTGGAGAGTTTGCATGTACGTTTTGTTGGTTAAAAGGTTTTCAAACATCAGCAACTGTTAGAGTTGTGGTCCAGTAGTCTTGACATGTTGCAGTTTTGTTGCTTTATACAAACAAGTCTGATTACACAATCCAGTAGCAGAAGTGCATGCAGGTAAATTGCACATATCACCTCTGTCATCACAATAAAATAAGCATAATCAGGTTAAAAGAAGATTAAAACTCATCAGTGATTTTATTTGAATTATTATTATTTTATTTTTATGAACTTGTATTTATTTATTTTTCTCTTAGTGTCCTCCTGGTTTGAGCCCAATGAAGGACGGCACAGGCTGCTATGACCACCACATTGGTGTTGACTGTTCTGACGGCTTTAATGGAGGCTGTGAGCAGCTGTGCCTTCAGCAGCTGGCACCTTTGGAGGAGGACCCCACTCTCTACAACATCCAGATGTTCTGCGGGTGAGAAGACTCTCGCTCTACACACACATACTGTATATAGAGTTTATAGCTGTTTGATAGCCAGATATGTACATTTTAACAAGACTTTCTCAACAAGTCAGACATTTTGAACATATTCTTACATAACTGTCTCATACATTTTTAAACCAGCAGCATGTTTGAATTTGCAAGCCCTTCAGTGCCCCAGGGGTTGAGTTCAAGTACAACACAAAGTTTTAATTAATAATTAAATCTTAATCATTACACTTTTATAACTGTGATAATCTAAACTAAGAGTGAAATAAACACTAACATTTTGTATATATTTGTTTTTATGAAAATTATTTTCTACACAAATTATGACTTTTGCGTCATTTCAACCATGACCAAAATGTTGACACTAACAAAGTTTTTTTTTTTTTTTTTAAGTTAGTGTACTTGTTTACCAAGTGTCACTGAAGTGCATGCTTTAGATGAAATATGAGGCATGTTATGTGTGAAGAACACACAAGGTGCATCCCAAATCACACTGCAAAATACAGGTGAAAAGTCAGTTGAGACATTGCCTCGACTATGCTCTGAATCGTTTAATATGCTGTCAGTTAATCAATGCGATAATGTCCGCCTCTCATGCTTACAGCGGATCTCTGAAGATTGCTATGAGTGGTACGAGCTGATGGAACCTGGAGAGACTATTTTTAGAGTAAACGATTAACCAACTCGGACATGACCAATTTTTGTCATGTCCAAATCCAAATTAACTTAAAATTTGTTCATTAAATGATCTGTAAGTGAGACGGTTGTTAGTGAACACTCTTTCTTAAAGGTACAGCTTACTTGCCTTCGTGCCATTATTACAGAGTAGTTGATTGAGACTGATCCAAAAAAGGCTATAACTATATGACTATAAATATATCATATGCGAACATATAAAAGATACATGAAACATGCTTATTGATGTATTACTGTAGGGATTGTTTTCTAAGCAATGCAAATAGTAATAATAATAATGACTATAATAAAACGCATAAAATGTATCAGTCTTTGATTTGATATAATAAATAGTCTGTTAATATGAACATACACAAAATGTATAGTATGCCTATAAACAGTGCAAGATAAAAGGTATTTCATATGGCTTCCCATGCATAAATCTGATATGTGACAATAAACAAACAATATATATATATATATATACCTACATACATACGTACATACATTAATCTAAAATTCCTCTGTTATCTGGGAAAATATGTTACATATATATAAACTTTTTGAAGTATTTAGAAAAATATGTTGTTGCATATACAGTAGTATAATAGTGAATGCGACAACTAATGAAACCTCTATGAAAACGACACCTTACAAATGTGTGTTGAATGCCTTGCCATCACCCAACACTGTGTGAATAAGTACATTATTTGAGATACAAGTGTTGAACTGAGTTTGGCCACTGCGCTAAATCACACGGCAACTCATTGCATGTGTTTGGAACAATACATCCGTCAGCTAACAATTTCTAAATCTATTTCCATTTGGAACAGTACTACACTTTAAAAATTAATAGTTGTGAGTGCATAGTGTATAGTGTAAGTACATAGTGTATAGTGTGTCATTTGGGACACAGAAACACACACAAATCAATCTAAAAATCACTTGTGAATAGATTGCTTTGATGTGCATATTTTCTAGTCAGGTCATTGTTTGCATTAAAAAAATCAAGACAAAATTGTGAAAATTGTATTTAATTGTATGTGTGTATTTATGATACATAAAATGTTAGCTATGGAATTAGCTTAAGCAAAACAAAGAAGTCTGATAGTTTATTCCAAAAAAATTTAAAATGACTTTTCCACAGCAGAATGAATGGTGTTTTAAAAAGTGGTGTGTATTTGTTCATGATAAACAATGAAAACAGTGAAAAAGCCCCCCAAAAAAAGACTTCACGCAGCAGTTTTCGACGGTAAAGCAGCAGACCGAGGCCATTCAGCACATCTTGCCCTGGCGTGGTTCAAGATCGCACACCCCGTCTGCCTGTCGCCATGGCGATCCTCCTGCAGTGGCAACATCGGCTCCACTGCAGCCTGAGCCAACGGCTCGGCCCTGGCGTAGAGCTCCCCGCCGGAAGTTGATGCCCCTGTCACACGGTCCGTGACAAAGAACCCTAAGAAGGCATCTAAGTGCCCCTGAGACGGACGACACGGAGGTGAGGAGACTCACGCCACATTTGGAGGTGGTAGACAGACCACTCCATCCCCGGTGGAGGGCCAGAGGGAGAATCCTTGGTTCCCTTTTTTGAGTTCGCCACACGCCTGAAGGGTTGTGGTACCCACATTTTCAAAAAAGAGCACTTTCCTCACTCTCTGGGTCATACACTCGATGCCTTCGGCTGTCGTTGTTACGAAGGCTGCCGCCTCCACGGACCCTGCCACGACACACCCACGCACAGGCGGTGGTGGCTGGCTACCAGGATGCTCAGCCTCTGACCAGTCCTACGTTGGGTACGCGGAGCAAGGTAAGTGCCTTAACGTCTCTCCCTATACAGTGAAATTGGAACACGAGGCCCCCCGCCGTAGCACTTCCCGCCCCGCTCTGCCACGAGACCCATTCTGCGGGTACGTCAACAGCGGTCATCCCCCGGTGCCCCTAGCCCAGAGTTTGGAGGTGTGGTTAACGCTCTTCAACCCGTTGCGATGGCTGGCCAGGACGATCCGACTCGGCTACGCGATTCAATTCGCCAGGCACCCGCCCGTTTCTTCTCAGTAGGTGGCGAAGACACCGCTGCCCTACGTGTGCATGTCGCAACTTGCCCGCCATCTCCTCCTCTGGAGCCAGTAGCGGCTCAAGTAGCTGCGGGCCACTCACATCCCTGGCAAACTCAATCGCACAGTGGACGTGCTGTCACGGCAGGTGACACTCAGGGGAGAGTGGAGGCTCCACCCCCAGGTGGTCCGGCTGATTTGGAGTCGATTCGGCGAGGCACAGGTAGACCTGTTTGCCTCCCGGGAATCCTCCCATTGCCCGCTGTGGTATTCCCTGACCAAGGCCCCCCTCGGCAAGGACGCACTGGCACACAGCTGGCCCCGGGGTCTGCGCAAATATGCGTTTCCCCCAGTGAGCCTACTTGCACAGATGATGTGCAAGGTCAGGGAGGACGAGGAACAGGTCCTGTTGGTAGTGCCCTACTATGAGCGCACTCTACCACGAGCGTAGCCTCCTCCTGGACCTTGGCCAACGGCGCCTCTCTAACAGACATCTGTAGAGCAGCGGGCTGGGCAATACCCAATACCTTTGCGAGATTTTATAATCTCCGGGTTGAACCAGTTTCGTCCCGTGTGTTGGTAGGTACAAACAGGTAAGGATGCGGGCAGCTGGCCAGGTGTACCACTGGCACACAAGTGCCTTTCCCCTTCCCCAGGGGAAGATGTGCGCTCTTTCATCCACATGAGTTCCCGGGATCAGTGAACCCTGGATTCCTCCCTCAGCACCTGCGGTAAGCATATTCGGCAGAGGAATTCGATGCCAGGCCCAGTACTTGTGTCAGTATGCCCTGCTCAGGTCAGCCCCTGTACTGGGATAGGTGCTCCATATGCATTGGTTCCATGTTGGTTACCCCATATGATGTAATCTTCCACAGTACGGCCTCCCTGACGGTAGACCCGTGTCTCCCCTTGGACAGAGTCCCCTCTGCCACCAGTCGCCGTGTTTTTAGAGCTCCGTCCCCTCCGGGTAGGACCTACCATGGGGACTTCCTCCACATGTGATACGGCCGATAAAGAATCGGTAAGCCCATGTGGCATATTTCCACACAATTACCTCCCCTTCGGGCAGGGTGTTGTCTCTACCAGGTGTGTCTTTTTCTAAGGACACCTACCCAAACGCAAATATGTTTGGCCCCAGCTGGAATCAAGCGAGTTCTTTCTCTGGGAGAAGAAAGAAGAGAAAATGCAGAGACAGCTGGTGTGGCCTGTTCCCATTGTGGGCATGTCTGACCCCCCATTTTATACTTTCGGGGGACAAGGGTCCATACGACGTGCACGGGGCATTGGTAAGGTTACGATGGGGCCGGTGCACTTGTTACTTGGCACACAGTGGCCTGCCTGCACCTGCACCGCCGATCCACGTAACACAGTTCAGCTGGTTGTGGCATTTCGTATAGGGACCCCTAGTGTCACTACATCGACACAACGTCGAGTGAGTGACAGATAGGGAAAATGTAGGTTACTGTTGTAACCCCTGTTCCCTGATGGAGGGAATGAGACATTGTGTCCCTCCTGCCACAACACTGAACTAAACGCTGTGATCGCCGGGACTCTGTCTCGGCTCCTCAACATAAACCTGAATGAGTGGTTGCACACCAGCTCGTTTTATACCCGTATATCCGGGGGAATGGCATGCAAATTCCACTCGCCAATTTTCATTGGCCTTTTCTCAAACATCAGAGGTGTTTGGGGCTCCCAGAAGTGACCCCTAGTTTCACTACATTCTGGGGTTACAGCAGTAACCTAGATGATTTGTGTTGAAGAAATATACACATTATCGGATAGAGATATATGGGTGATGTATGTTCCAGTTCCTACATTGACATGTTTTCATTTGTCAGAAGTTTTTGTTTTTATCCAAAGCACCTTTTGTGCATTTAAGGAATTAATTTTGTCATTATTTGTGTTCCCTGTGAATAGAACCCATGTACTTGTATTGCTAGTGCCATGCTGTACCAATTGAGCCACACACTGAAAAAAGACAGAACCTGAAATTGTTACCTCAAGTAATTGCTTACATTTCTACTTTATCTAATGCATAAAAATGGCTTTTGTTGTTGTAACTTTATTTGTCAGCTTGATTTAGTCAGACTTGAATAAAAGCATATTTAGATGTTCCCTATCTGTCACTCACTCGATGTTGTGTCGATGTGACGTTGTGTCACTCTTGGGAGCTGAGACACCTCTGGTCTTTGATAAAAGGCCAATGAAAATTGGCGAGTGGTATTTGCATGCCACTCCCCCAGACATACGGGTATAAAAGGAGCTGGCGTACAACCACTCATTCAGATTTTCTCTTCGGAGCCGAATGGTCGATGTCTACTGAGCTGACTTTTCATTCACCTCTGCTGATCTAACAGAGAATTTCAGCGGCTTCTCCCTCCTCTGCACTGGTGCACTGCAGAGAATGCCCCTGGGTGCTTCAGCAGAAAAAAATTATATTATATATAGAGTATATTTTCCTGAAAGAATTTCTCTAAAAGAGCGGCACACACGGAACGTCTTTATAAAGACGCATCTTTTTAAAGATGCCTTTCCATTTGTGTGTTATTCCTGGTTGCGGTCGTTAACTCTCAACTTCAGATGGTCATGATCGCTGTCTTTCGTGTCTGGGCACGACCCACACGGAGGCAGCATTCGTGGATGGTTCATGTTCTCACTGCGAGAACATGACCATGGCAATGATGCGGTCGCGGCTTGCTTTCTTAAGAACCTCCCATTCCCCAGCATGCTCATCTGCCCCGATCGGGCTTTCGGATGAGTCCGCCGGCTCGTCTCACGGCGAGTTCGACCTCTTGTTCGGAGCCCGCGAAGCCGATGAGCTCTCGAGCACAGCATCGGAGAGCGGGCTTGTCCAGTCAGACGCAGAAGCCTCAGCTGGGCTCCCCCCTTCGGGGACAATCGCCCAGTCACAGGCTTATACGGAGATGACAGACGTGCTTTCCCGGGCGGCCGCTCAAAGCAGCCACGCCCCGCTCCAGTGCCTTTCTTCCCGGAAGTGCACGAGGAGCTGACAAAATCGTGGGAGGCACCTTTTACTGCCTGGTCCCAATTTCTCAGTTCCCCTGCCCTCACTACCCTCGATGGTGGGGCGGCCAGAGGCTATACGGCGATTCCCCCGGTGGATAAGGCGCTCGCGTTGCACCTATGCCTGCAGGGCACTGCCACCTGGCATGGACGCCCAAAGCTCCCGTCCAAGCCCTGTAGGTTCACGTCGTCTCTGACGGCCAAAGCCTACAGTGCTGCTGGACAAGACACCTCTGCCCTGCACGCCATGGCTCTCCTGCAGGTCCACCAAGCCAAGGCACTAAAAGAACTGCACGAAGGTAGTTCCGCCCCAGATCTGATGCAGGAACTGCGCTCGGCGCCCGACCTCACTCTCCAGGCGACAAAGGTCACGGTGCGGTCTCTCAGGCAAATGATGTCCACATTAGTGGTCCAGGAGCGCCACCTTTGGCTCCACCTGGTCAAAATGGGTGAGGCCAACAAGACACGGTTCCTTGCTGCCCCTATCTACCAGGCTGGCCTATTCGGCAACACCGTCAAGGACTTTGCCCAGCAGTTCTCGACGGTGAAGCAGCAGACGGAGGCTATCCAGCATATCCTGCCCCAGCATGGCTCAAGATCCTGCACCCTGTCTGCCCGTCGCCAAGGGGTCCCCCTGCGGTGACTGCACCGGCCCCACCGCAGCCCATCCCTTCTGCCCGGCCCCGGCGTGGAGCCCACCGCAGGAAGCAGACACCACCCATCTCACGGCCGGCCGCCAAGAACCCACGAAGGTCTTCAAAGTGCCCCTGAGATGGGCGACCCAGGGTCCACAAAACCCACTGCATTGGAGCTGGTAATAAGACCACTCCATCCCCCGGTGGAGGGCCAGGTGGAGAATCTTTTGTTGCCTTTTCATTTGATTTTGCCACATGCCCAAGTGGCTGAGGTACCCAACAGTTCAGCAAAAGAGCGGTTTCCTCCTTCCCTGGGTCACATACCCGGTGTGCACGGTCGTCATCATGACCACTGTCCACCTTTTTTCCCTTGCAGGATTGGCGCTCCAGCAGCGGTCTCCCCACCCCTGCGTGCCTAGCTGTGGCACACATCTGACCCCGATGTGACAGTCTCCACAGGTTGTGAGGACAGGCCTCTTCCTCCCCCATCCCAGGCTGTTCCGGGGGTGGTCACAAGGAGCCAGGTAAGTGCTTCGATGTCCCTAGACTCAGCATGGCCACGACATGGTGTGGCACCTCGAGCTCTGCCCTGCCGCGAGGCCACACCTGCTGGTACGTCCGACGAGGTTGTCCCTTTGGTCCCCCTCGTACGGAACTTGGATGTGTGGCTTGCACTTTCCAATCCGTCGCGATGGCTGGTCCGGACCATCCAACTCGGCTATGCGATTCAGTTCACCAGGCGTCCCCCCAGGTTCAGCAATATCCACTTCACCTTGGTGAAGGACGAAAACGCTGCTACCTTGCGTGCGGAGATCGCCACCCTCCTATGGAAGGGTGTGATAGAACCTATCCCTGGCCGAGATGAAGAAGGGGTTTTACAGCCCCTATGACCTACGAGTACTGAACCGGGCTTTACACAGACTCCCGTTCAAGATGCTGATGAAAAATGCATTCTGGTGAGTGTCCGGCATCAAGATTGGTTCACGGCGGTAGACCTGAAGGACGCGTACTTTCACGTCTCAATTCTACCTCGACACAGACCCTTCCTCCGGTTTGCATTCGAGGGTCAGGCGTATCAGTACAAGGTCCTCCCTTTCGGCCTGTCCTTGTCCCCTCGCATCTTCACGATGGTCGCAGAGGCAGCTCTTGCCCCGTTAAGGGAGGTGGGCATTCGCATTCTCAATTATCTCAACGATTGGCTAATCCTAGCTCACTCTCTGGACATGTTGTGTGCACACAGGCACTCAGCTGATTAGGGCTTCGGGTCAACTGGGAAAAGAGCAAGCTCCTCCCGGTTCAGAGCATCTCTTTTCTCGGTTTGGAGTTGGCCTCACGAACGAGCACACACAGTCAGTGCTAACCTGTTTGAAGGCATTCAAACAGAAACAGCGGTTCCACTGAAACTCTTTCAGAGGCTCCTGGGGCATATGGCATCCTCAGCGGTGGCCACCCCACTCGGGTTGATGCATATGAGACCGCTTCAGCACTGGCTTCAGACTCGAGTCCCGAGATGGACATGGCGCCGCGGGACACATCGCGTGGTCATCACGCCAGTCTGTCACCGTCTCTTCAGCCCTTGGACCGACCTCTCGTTTCTATGGGCAGGCATTCCCCTAGAGCAGGTCTCCAGGCGCGTCGTGGTCAAGACAGATGCCTCCAAAACAGGCTGGGGTGCTGTTTGCAATGGGCATGCAGCCGCCGGCTTATGGACGGGCCCGCGGCTGCGTTGGCACATCAACTGCCTCGAGTTGCTGGCAATTCTGCTCTGAACGTCATGGCCAGGTGTAGAGACTATTATTTTCTTATGTCTTCTTCCCTTTTAAAACAACCCTTTGTTGACCTATTCAGTGAGTCTCCAAGATCATTCGCTTCTGTAGGCATGTCTCGTTAAATAAAGGTGACAAATGTGTGTATTTCTCTCTTTCTCAAGGGATCCTGATGATATGACATGCAATTTGAAGCCACTTAAAGTGTTTTCTGTGTTACGGATGTGCTGCTGAGAGGATGTGTCTCACCTCCATTGCTGACAGTTTCCTGTAAAACTGTAGTGCTATCAGGAAAAGTGAGACTGAGCATTTAAGCCCTGACACCCCTTTCTTTTTATTTGCTTGTGCAGTACAGAGCAGATGTTACAGCTAAGTTTTAAAGTTTCATGAATATAAAAGAGTCCTGTGAGGAGTCACGCTATTAAGGTGATACTGTTTTGCAGATGGTAAACAGAATTGCCAACTTTACATTCATGATGCTATGCTGTGTGATCATTACCTATACCTCTTAGTAGTTTTGAATGTTGAACCAGTACTTAATTTGGCTTTCTTGCAAAGATTGATAGCTTCATGGTTTGTGGTTTAACTAGTGCGTAAATAAGTGCATATATAAACTCTTAAGGAACAAATAAGTAAATAATAATTATTGATTACACTTGAAACTTATTAAGGCCTTAATACAGTATTCCAAAAATGCCTGAAAATACACATATGCAATGCATCAATCTAATGCAATCTTTCCATGTAATTTCATAGTGGTAGTGCATTATAAATCCTATTCATGGTCACAAATTTAATGAGTATCATATATAATACTGTTATTAGAGATATTGTAAAAAAACTATATTGTTTTTTATTACCTCTGCTGATTATTTGTATTGTTTAAAGTTGCTGATATCCAACATGCATTACTTATTTTTAATTGTTAAACACAATAATAACTAAATCATTCATAGCCTTTGAAGTTAAGAAGCCTGCTTTACAAGACTAATATTGTGCCAACTCAACAAATAATTAATTGAACCTCTTCAACTTTGGTGCATTTTTATGGCTGCCACCTGCAATTTTTTACTCCCAACTTTAAAAGCTCACTTTACACACGTACAGTGGACTAATTGCAAGCTAAACTGGTCCAATTCTAAGTAATATTGTACATGCTTACGACACTATGACGACCCCCCCCCCCCCCCCTTCATAAGCATGTAGTTTTGGTTCTGTTTACTCTATCTCCCTGCAGAAAAAGAAAATTTTATTTAATTCCACTAGATGCCAGCAAGTACTAGGAAAAATAATTTTTCATCTATCACCTTCCATCACAATATACAGATCTGAAATGTTGGTGGCACTCTAACACAGCTGAGCACTCAAACCACAAATACAGTCAATTTTGAATCATATGCATGTTTCCCACTGTTTCATCATATAACTCGGCCTCTGAATGGGTTAGAAGCTCAATCTAGCAGTCACTGATGATATATAATACTTTATTATCAATAGTTGATAACATATTTTGCCAATGATTTGTTTATCATGCTTTTTTTTTGCTTGACTGCAAAAAAAAATTTTTCTGGACATCTGAGATATAACACTGGGTTATTTTAACAAGCAAGCTCATGGACAAGTAAAACAAATTATAATTTTAAAGAAGATAACCTAATGTAAAAGCTTTGGCTACTTGGGCTTACAGAAGCAGTGATTGGAGCAGACATGAGATATTTGTCTTTGTTGTCTTACAGAGATCATATTTCACTTTTTGATACTTTTGATAATCATTTTAACTGTGGTGTAAGAGCGAAAAAAATAATGAACTGTACAGTCACAATCATGAGAGAGCTTGCATTTGATATATGACTTGTCTATTTAAGTGCCATGTGAAAAACTTTTATATTTGTATGCATATTTCTACATCATCACCTCTAGGTGATGCTCATTTGGAATGCAATATTTTTAAGGCAAAGTTTGTTATTTTGTTGCATTTAAAAATATGGGGACTTTTACAATTTTAAGCATAAACATATCGTTGGTGTTTGGCCCCACCCACGATATATTGCACGTTCATTAGAAAACTTGGATGAGTACTTGGATTTTGTTAGTCAGTGGATAAATACTAGATCTGTAAGGCATGTACTAGAATGACTGATTGGTTTCATGGTAAAGTTTTTGCATCTTGTTCTAGGAGTTCTGAGTTCTTTCAGCCCTAATACAATTTTTAATAAAAAAAAAACGAAGAGTGCATATGTATGTTAGTGCATGTATATCATTAGTGGGAACACATCTGTTTGCATTGTTCTTTGCGATTTAACTTGAAAGGAACACAAGGTGTGGAGCGAGTAGAGCGCATGTCTGGAAGAAGCACTGTGCAGTGTTAAATATTTTCTTAAACTGCTTTGGCAAACAATTACTCCCCTGTCTTTTTTTCTCAGCTCCCATGTCTTCTTCCTCTTGCTGTCTGTTTTGTAGATGTATTGAAGATTATAAAAGAGGAGCAGATGGGCGCTCCTGTCAGCCGCTGTCAGAGGCATGCACTGAGGGAGTGGACTGCGGGGACACAGCTGACATCCCAGCCAACCAGACTGTGTTTGGGGACCTCTTCTATGGCTACAATAACCACACCAAAGAGATTACATCTGGACAGATTCTTAAGGCCACATTCAGGTAATTGAATGATGATAAAAACAAGTTAATTTAGATGTTAATTATTATTATTATTATTATTTTTTTTTTTTTTGGTTACGCAATTTGGTGCATTAACATAGAATCCAAATGATGGGCAGTCAGCTATTTTACTTTGAATGTGGTTCATCCAATCAGATTTTAGAGCTGGAAATTATAATAATAAATTATTCCACCTCGACCAAAATACAATTTATAATTCATAATCAATAGTTAAAGCTTTTTTTGCTTAAGCTAATATTGGTAGCATATACTGTTAGTATGTTCCATATAGTCTGTTATATATATATACAATACCGGTCAAAACTTTTGAAACTTTTGACTGAAATGTTTCTCATGATCTTAAAAATCTTTTGATCTCAAGGTGTTTTGTAGACAAAAATATAATTGTGCCACCATATTAATTTATTTCATTACAAAACTAAAATTTTATAATAAATAAAAATAAAAATAAAAAAAGGTTTTTGAAATTGATGACTTGGACCAAATAATAAAGAAAAGCAGCCAATAAGTGCCCAACATAGACGGGAACTCCTTCAATACTGTTTAAAAAGCATCCCAGGTTAATACCTCAAGAAGTTGGTTGAGAAGAGTACATTTCTGAAAATTCTAGGCAAAGGGTGACTACTTTGAAGATGCTAAAATATAACACAGTTTTGATTTATTTTGGATTTTGGTTAGTCACAACATAATTCCCATAGTTCCTTTTATGTTATTTTATTCATAGTTTTGATGACTTCACTATTATTCTAAAATGTAATATATATATATATATATATATATATATATATATATATATATATATATATATATATATATATATATAATAAAGAATGAGTAAGTGTTTCAAAACTTTTCTCCGGTAGTGTGTATATATATATATATATATATATATATATATATATATATATATATATATATATATATATATATATATATATATATATATATATATATATGGTCATCTGGAATATACTGTAGGTCTTGAAAGCACGGCAGTTATGCTATTTAATCATGAAGGCTAATTTAATAAAGCACACATCCTGTGAAATAGCACCATAGAACATCTATCTAATCGCACACAGAATCACTTTGAAGGTTCCCCTAATTACCGGAGCACAGTGATGTCTTCTTTGGTCAGCTCGCCAAAAGGTCACCATGAAAAGTCATTGATGGCCCTTAAATTAAACACAGACACTGTCTGATCCAGTTTCCTGCATCAGTTTGTCCATTTATCCCACATGGTTTGATTGGTGTGAAAGAGTAGGAGGGAGGCCTGAGTGATTGAGGAATAGGCAGAGCGGGTGGAGAGTTAATATTATCAAGAAGCCAAATCTCAAATGCTCTGATCTCATTTGGAGGCACCTGGAGAGACGGCGGGTTTAGACAGCCTTTGAAAAGCACAACCAGCCCCCATGCTACGAGACTCACTCTCTGCACCTTTTAGAGAGGACAGGGCAATAATTATGGGGAATGGCAAGATGTAAATTAAAAGTGACCATAAGCAAGTTTGTATTTAATGGGGCTTAATTAGGCCAGCTGAAACTACTGGATCTTCGGTTGAACAAAAAGTAGGCTGTGCCAGGTTCATTAATCCTTTATAGAATATTGCAGAGCTGCGACAATTAATTTCAGACCTGAGGAAATAGTCTAAACATTGATGCTCAGGAGGAGCAGGGAAGGGAAATGAAATGTTGTTTGATGTCTAGTGTGCGGAATTGGAAATTTTAAAGAGATTGGCAAGGATAAACAAAATGTTTTCCTGATTGATTGCATTCTGAGATAAATGCATGGCTTTCAATTATTTCAGGTATGTTTGACTTGTCTAATATACAGTAGGGTATAAAAAGGAAAACAGTAAAAAAAAACAAACAAAAAAAAAACTGTTAGCTGTTAATCCTTGCAGTTTGTTTAGAGAGCTTTGTGTTCAAGTATTTATTTTTTAAAGATTTTTTGATAGGATTTTTGTGCTAAAATAGTGTTGCATTGTATATAAATTAAGTTACTGTAATTTTTTAATGCAAAATTCTTCTGATTTCTATGAAAAATTGGGCTTATTAAAGATCCGCCTTGTTCACAAAACTCAGCACTATTTGCTGCAATTAACGTCGGGCTATGACCACCCACGGAAAGCTGGCGGTAAAAGAAGTTCTATTTAAAAGAGATGTTTTTTTTTTTTTTTTTTTAAATGTTCAATAATTCATGGCAGCAGTAATTCATCAAATGATGATCAAATTATGGAAAAGAGCATTATTATGGTGCATATATCAGGTGCGTGGATTGAAGTGTTGGACTTATGCTGTACAGACCCAGTAAAGTATGCTAGATTATGGTAGTCTGCTGCATCCTCCACAACCTGAAAAATTGGGAATAGTGCTGTCCAAATTTAATTCAGCACAGATTTCTGGGCCATGTTTGCTTTATTACCTGATTTGTAATATTCCTTTAGTGAATCAGGTGTTAATAAAATGCAGAGAGTAAGTGCAAATAAACAACACTTTCAGTGAACTAAATTCATTAAGCCTTTTCTCAAAAAGAAAATGAAAAAGAGAAAAAGAGAGAAAGATGTGAAATGACAAATTATTCATATTTTGATATTGCATCAACTCACACATATGCAGTGTACACTCAATACAATCAGGGTAAATTAAACATACATTTACAAAGGTAACTCTGATTCATCTCTTTCCAAAATGATGCAAGGGGGAAATGAGCGAGCAACTGCCAGATAAAGTATATCCAAAGAGGCTGAAGTTCTTTAATATTCTGTTTTAAACTTACACCACTGTGTGTTTCCTTTGGCGCTTCACCAAAAGTAACAACCCACAAGTCTGGGATGTCAAAAAGCAGCTGCTTTTACGATCTGATGCATATCTAAAAGGCATTGTCACATTTTCATTGTATTTAATCATAAACATGAGGTGCAACATATTTCCCTTTGACAACCTGCCTAAAAGAGAAATGCAGAATGTATTTAATCCTGTCTATGCTTTTCAGGTCAGCGGAGTTCTTTGAGAGACGAATTCTACTCAAAGACTATTTCTTTTTTAAATTTGATGCACAGGTTATACAATTTCTAAAGAACATTAGATATTAATAAACTGATTGTATACACTAATGCCAAGGACTCTGGAAAGATGATTGGATAGTGATATTTACATTCTGCTTGATCGAGTGATGAGCTCGGTGACATTTACATCTTCCACTGGTTATGCTAGTCTGCATTGCAGTGGGAAAGGAGCTGGATTCCATTTCAACAGCCTGAGGAATGCTGTTCTACTAGAGCACCGTGAGGGTCTTTGCAATCTGGAAAATGCAGATTAAGCCCTGATGTCTTTGCACAAGTTCCTTTACAATCTGAAACACACAGATGAAGGAAACTTGAAGAGGTTTGCTCGCAAAAGCTTAACCTTTTCGCTGGTGTTTCTGTTGTTGTCTCCCTCGTATGGAGACTTCGAAATTGTAGAACGTTGGAGTGTTATTCTGTTAGTGTCTCCTTTCTCTCAGGAGCGGACCCTCAGAACTGGGTATGTCTGCTGGAATGGTACTTTTTTACCTTCCCGCTGAGGTGGAGATTCCAATTTGGCGCCTTCATTTTCAAATGTTCTGATTGGCTATTGACATCATAGGTGGCACACACAGTGGGCCCACCCTTGTGGAGTTCCTTGTGGAATTCTTTGAATAGTCTAAAGTTCACAGTTAGAAAAGTGTCTTAAAGGTTTTACCTACGCATTGTTCACTTTCCAAACCACTAGCAATATACTGTAGATTCCAAATACGATACTGAGAGGTTGAACTATCACCAGTGCATTCACTGATACATTAACAGCTCAGTTTGTGTGAACTGTTGTGTCACAAATAGTTGTTACTAAGCACATACCATTTGTATATGGAGTAGATGTGATGTATTTTGTGCCTATTTGAAAAGTAAAAGTATGTATGTGAAGATTTGTACTTCTTTTGGAGCATCTCTTTGTTACAGTTGCTCCAGCCAAATGGCCAGGCCAATCAACAGAACTGCTCTGATGGTCCTAAGACCTTGTCCAGTCATTCACACCAAGGTCTTAGGGATGGGAAGCCTGGGTGAACAAAAATGGATCTGGTGATGGAGGTCAACTTCTCTGCAAGGCCCTTTGTATCTCAAAAGGGTGCCTGAAAATTGTCTTTTCAGTCTTATCTGATGGCAAAAGGCAGTTGTTTGTGTAAGGCCTGATCACATCAAGGTGAAGTTTCATCCCCTGTCGTGGATGAAAAGGCTTTGGATGCCTTTGTTTGCTGCCCGCTACAAAATATAGTGCCTTAATACCCCCAATGAGCAAGCTAAAGGTGAATGTTGCGAGAACAAAAAAACAAAAAACAAAAACAAAAACAAAAGAACAACTCCATAAGGTATAAGAGGGAGAGAACTTTGAAAGGAAGGGTAGAGTCACATGGGGTAAACTCCTCGTGGTCGCTTTAATGTGGTTCGTTCTCGGTGGGGTGCGTGGTGAGTTGAGCGTGGTTGCCGCGGTGGGTGGCGTGAAGCCTCCACACGCGCTCTGTCTCCGTGGCAACGCGCTCAACAAGCCACGTGATAAGGTGCGCGGGTTGAGGGTCTTAGACGCAGAGGCAACTGGGATTCGTCCTCCGCCACCCGGACTGAGGCTAATCACTACACGACCACGAGGACTTAAAAGCACATTGGGAATTGGGCATTCCAAATTGGGAGAAAACCCAATAAAAAAAGAAAAAAAAAGAAACAGTTTCCAGATTAAAAAGGCATAGAAAAGTCATGGAAAGTAATTTGTCAAGAAGGGCGGAAACACTGTTCTGTTTTTGTTTAATTAATTACGAATTTATTTAATCTATTAGTAAGACACTGATTAAATTGTTAAGATAATGATTAAATTAATTGTATGCATTTATTTGCATTATATGCAGTTATATACATGATAAGCAGGAGTGACTGCACCATTTTGACTGTGCCATAATTTAGTGATGCTGTGCTGTTTGTTCTGTGTTTTCTCTAAATGTTAGTGATGAAATGCAGATGTCAATAGTCATATAATGTTTGTTTTTTTCTCTGTGTTAGTTTATGAGCCATCATAAAGTGTACTCAGCCTGAGATAACGAGCTGAACAATCCTCTGTGTAATCAGTGCATTTAAATCCTAGAAGACTACCACATTTTCAAAAGTAAACTTTATACCTTCAGCACTTTCAACTAGCTTCTACCTTGAATCTTTCACTCACCCATGTAAACATTTTTTATTAGTGCCAAGGCATATTTATACAGTTGAAGTCAGAAGTTTACTTACACTTAGGTTGAAGTCATTAAAACTAATTTTTTAACCACTCCACAGATTTAATATTAGCAAACTATAGTTTTGGCAAGTCGTTTAGGACATCTACTTTGTGCAGGACATGAGTAATTTTTCCAACAATTGTTTACAGACAGATTTTTCTATTTTAATTGACTATGTCACAATTCCAGTGGGTCAGAAGTTTGCATACACTAAGTTAACTGCCTTTAAGCAGCTTGGAAAATTCCAGAAAATGATGTCAAGCCTTTAGACAATTAGACAATTTGCTTCTTATAGGAGGTGTACTGAATTGGAGATATACCTGTGGATGTATTTTAAGGCCTACCTTCAAACTCAGTGCCTCTTTGCTTGACATCATGGGACAATCAAAAGAAATCAGCCAAGAACTCAGAAAAAAAAGAAAGAAAAAAAATGTGGACATCCACAAGTCTGATTCATCCTTGGTAGCAATTTCCAAACTGCAGAAGGTACCATGTTCATCTGTACAAACAATAGTATGCAAGTATAAACACCATGGGACCACACAGCCTTCATACCACTCAGGAAAGATTCTGTCTCCTAGATATGAACTTACTTTGGTGCAAAAAGTGCAAATCAATCCCAGAACAACAGCAAAGGACCTCGTGAAGATGCTGGAGGAAACAGGTAGACAAGTATCTATATCCACAGTAAAACAAGTCCTATATCGATATAACCTGAAAGGCTGCTCAGCAAGGAAGAAGCCACTGCTCCAAAACCGCCATAGAAAAGCCAGACTACAGTTTGCAAGTGCACATGGGGACAAAGATCTTACTTTCTGGAGAAATGTCCACTGGTCTGATGAAACAAAAAAACTAACTGTTTGGCCATAATGACCATCGTTATGTTTGGAGGAAAAAGGGTGAGGCTTGCAAGCCGAAGAACACCATCCCAACTGTGAAGCATGGGAGTGGCAGCATTATGTTGTAGAGGTGCTTTGCTGCAGGAGGGACTGATGCACTTTACAAAATAGATGGCATCATGAGGAAGGAAAATTGTGTGTATATATTGAAGCAACATCTCAAGACATCAGCCAGGAAGTTAAAGCTCTGTCGCAAATGGGTCTTCCAGATGGACAGTGACTCCAAGCATACCTCCAAAGTTGTGGCAAAATGGCTTAAGGACAACTAAGTCAAGGTATTGAAGTGGCCATCACAAAGCCCTGACCTCAATCCGATAGAAAATTTGTAGACAAAACCGAAAAAAGCGTGTGTGAGCAAGGAGGCCTACAAACCTGACTCAGTTACGCCAGTTCTGTCTGGAGAAATGGGCCAAAATTCCAGCAACTTATTGTGAGAAGCTTGTGGAAGGCTACCCAAAATGTTTTGACCCAAGTGCAAACTATTTAAAGGCAATGCTACCAAATACTAACAAAGTGTATGTAAATTACTGACCCACTAGGAATGTGATGGAGGAAATAAAAGCTGAAATAAATCATTCTCTCTATTATTATTCTGACATTTCACATTCTTAAAAAAAAAGTAGTGATCATAACTGACCTAAGACAGGGGTTGTTTTCTATGATTAAATGTCAGGAATTGTGAAAAACTGAGTTTAAATGTATTTGGCTAATGTGTATGTAAACTTCTAACATATCTGTATATCTATACCTGTTAATCATACAGATATTCTGTCACTGGAAGGATTTCTCCTATATAGTCAGGTCCATCTATACTGTCCTCACATTGAAATACGTTGCCATGTCATAATTCTTAAAACACCAGTCTGTTGTGGTTGTTACGTGTCAGCTTAATTTAGCTTATAGTTCATCCTGGTTTGTTGCGGCATATTTGCATGCTATCTGCATGTGTGTGCTCATCTTTTTAATTATTCGTGGACTTTTGAGATGTAGCATTTCAAAAGACCTGATCTAGCATCTTAGCTGGCACGTTGCATAACAGAATCTGCACCTCCCTAAACAGTAATTGACATGTTTCTGTGTGATTTCTACAACAACAACAACAACAAAAAATACTAGTTTTATGCTATGAACATGCCAATTTTACGATTTTCTACCAAACAGAAAATCATAAAATTGGCACATGAATAACATAAATATTGCATAAATCTCTCTCACTCTCTCTCTCTCTCTCTCTCTCTCTCTCTCATTCTCAACAAGGCTGAATGTGAATGTCTAACTTGTTGAGCAGCATTTATTTTTTCTTAAAATAAATGTAAATTGCAGTGCCATATTTGTGTGCTATTGCTGTTGTAGAGTCGTAATAAATTAAGGAAATACATTTAATTGTAAACAAAGGCTTTTAAAAGAGCATTTCAATTACTGTATGTTGAACATACACCCACTACTGCACATTGGCTCTAGCAACGTGAGACTATTCACCTAAAAGTATGTGCCCTTTCCTAATTCATTTTTCTCTCCTCTGGGTTCCTACCTTAACCAGTGTCACTCCTTTTCCACCCCAGTGTGCTTTGAGCTGGTTTTAATGAACTTTTAGTGCCCTTTGTTCTCATTTAGAGTTTCCAGAATCATGATTAGGACTACCTCTCCAAAAACTGCCCAGTAGGGTGTTTTCGTCCACAGTAAGAAACTCCAAGTGTTACCTGTCTCCCAACACTAAATTAAAATATCACACCGGAGCCATGAAGAGACTGATTGATTCTAAAAGCCTGAAGCAAGGGCTGTATTCATTTGACTTTTTCTTTAAACTTTCCCTTATTATTTATGCCACTTTAGAATGTTCATTTTCAAGGTTTTCATTATACTGGGATATTAACACTAAATAAAAACATGTTAAAGTTGATGTTTAATTTGTTCCAATGTTAAAATACTTTCACATTTCCAAGCTTACTTATTATGCAAAGACAACTTTAAGTAAGCTATTCAGAGGGGGTTTCCAGAAAAAATTAAATGCTGTGGGTCTATGGTGCTATCAAAACGGTGCTTTGATTGTTTGAGTAACCCAACCAGCCTAAAAAAAAAAAAAAAAACAGGCTGTAGTGCTTTTTGTTGTTGTTTTTTTTATGCTAGTGGTACAGAAATTACACACTTAAATTGACCTTTAATTGTTGCATTGTGTTGAGTAAAACAGGCTAAAAATACCAGCTCAAAATTCTGCCATTCTAGATTTACTACTTATTGAATACTGACTATTTCATTATCTTTCCTTATGGACTATCAAGTTAAAGAAAGTAAATTGCATTATGGCCCTTTGGTAAAACTACTTATTATAATTAAAACCAAAAAGTAAACAAGTTTATTTATACATTTTATTTATCACTTTTCCATCAATTTTAGTGTTCTAGCATTCTGAGCTTGCATTTTTTATTTTAGATTAGGGCTGTTGTTTTAACACGTTAATTTTCTTTGATTAATTATAAATAAAACATTAAAAAAAAAAAAAAAAATGCAATTAATCATGCCCCTGACCAGTACGTAATTTACGTAATAAGAAATATTCCTACCACCGGAGCAATTCAAGTTTGTTATACAACCTTGATGCAGTAGAGGGCAGTCAGCACTCAAGCTGTACAGGCAACGTGTCTCGTCGAACAAGCAAGCAGGCAGCACAGCCCTCCACAGATGACATGCTCTTGCACTCAACCGATCACACAAGAATGCAGGGATCTCAAAACAGGTTTTTCAAACTTTCAAACTACATTTAACTTGACACAGCATCCTAAAAACACAACACTTATGACTAGGCGCTGAAAACTAGTGAATTGGTGACCCTCCTAAAGCGTCCGTCTGATGCACGAGTAATCTTGCATAACCAGACATATGACTGTGGCATATGATTGGGCTCTATACTGTAGCAGCTTCAATTGGCCAAGAACCGCCCATTTTGACAGAAAAAAACATCTAACTGAAATGTAAAGCGACCAATCACAGTTTTATCATTACGGAGTATTTAGGGGCAGGTTAATGGAGATGTATCATACCATAATAAAAGACAGACCAGAAAAAAAAAAAAAAAAAAATATATATATATATATATATATATGTATGTATGTATAAAGGCGCGCAAGTCGCCATGAGCGATTGCACAGAAAACACACAGGAAAATAGCAGAAAATGTGTTGAGTGTCTAATCTCTGCACAGAAAACCTCATTATAGATAATTTCACAGACATAACTAAGTAGACAAAGCAGAAAATGCAGCTCTGCTCATGGATATCCACTTCACTTTCTGCTACGTGCCTCAAACAAAACTCTGAATATCTTAAAATATTTGATGTCACTAACCTGACAAACTTGGGCAAATTCTGTGATTATTTTGTCTTCAAAAGCGATCATTGTATGTGAACACAACTTGGCATCCAGGCAGACTGATAAAACTTCCTGTGTGCGTCTACTCACGGAAGTTCCATCGAACCAGCCAATCAGATTTTCGCTGAGTTGATCAAGAAAGGGTTTTCCAGTTTTGTGTCCTATGTTCATCAGATGTTTAGAGAACGGACTGTGGCTTAGACTTATGCACGAGTACACAGACCAACAATTAAAAATAGAGCAGGGGGAAGTAGGCCAATAATAGTATTATGTTCAATGATATGGAAAAAAAAAATCACTTTCAAAGACACTTTTTGTGTTGTATAAATGTTTCCCCAATATTATGTAATATATGAATTACATGATTGTTAATATTTATTAGGCATGTATACTGTATTATATTTATAAATATTTTAATTATTCTAAATTACCTTTATTTGTGGTCTTTCTCATTAAATATTGGTATGTGATTATATGTAATTAATTCTTATTAATTAATTGGCACATCATTCAATTCATTCGATTAAACTTTGAATCGATTGACAGCCCTAATTTAGATGGTAATAACCACATTAAGTTTTTATTATTACCCTAGATTTTCCCATTGAAAATATGTTTCATTCTTTTTCTCTTACTTTGCCATCAGCTGCTACTGGATGGCAAGGGTTAATTTAGTTTTACATTCAAAATTGTGCTATTGTCACTGTGAATTATTTATATTTTCCCCTTATTCTCATTCAACAGACAGTACCACATGTGATGCCCAAAGCATCTCATAAAACTTGCATGTGTCAATTCCCATGCTGCAAAACATTATTTCAGAAATGTTATGTTCTTTACTATTGTCCACTGATCCTGTATGACTTATGATGGAGTTAAGTTTTTTCTTAAAGGTGCAGTATGTAAGATTCAGAAACCCTTGTTATTAATGACACCTGTGGCCGTTAAGTGAACTGCAGCCAGCTACCTGTTGCTCATGCTAGCGCTCGTGCACACACTCCATAAGGACGTGAGCCTGCGAGCATCGGCCAAAACAATGACGTAACGTACAAAGAGGCTGAATGTGATTCACCGGCATCATGCTGACAGATGAGGTTGCATAATTAAAGTTACACAGTTATCATTGTTTTACTACAAACTTTGAGACTAATCTAAAACTACTTATTAGCTAACATAGCATACTGATACACACATACAGCTACATACTACCAAACTATACCAGACAGTTTACTGTTGCACTGCACTGTAATGTTGCACTATTGTATGTTTGTATGTCATATGTTGTACTACAATCAAGAAACCAGCATATTTGCTTAAATTTATCCTGTATACCTGACATTTAGTATAAAGAGAAGATTGTTGAAATTATTTGAAAGTTACGAAGCAAGGTAGCTTGCAATTTGTCAGAGTTAGCAGGCAAGATCAAGTTAGCTAAAATTACACAGATCAGTCCTTATGGCACTATATTTAACATGCTTTGCAGTTATGTAAGCTTACCTGTCCAATAAGAAGAATGCCAATTCAGGGTTGGTTTTGATCCCTAAAACCGAACAAAGGACCCTCCAGGAATCAAATGCTCAGCCGATGTTCACTCTAGTTTTCGCTCGACCATGATCACGTTCACAGTTAGCCAGATGGGATTCAGTAGATAATTTTTCCCTTCACATGAAAACCAGTCTATAGCTTTAATAGGCATCCTAGGAAGTCTGGGAAGGGCTCATTTTTTAAGTTGCATTACAAGCCGTCCACACATTGGCAAAAAAAAGGTGAACTGTTAAAACAATTGTGAAAATTGTTACATACTGCACCTTTAAAATAATTTCCTTTGTGCAGTGTATATTTTTAGACACATAACCAAGGAGGGACACAGACATAATGTTTAGAGAACAGTTTATCTGTTAAAATAATTTAAAGGTGCTGTAAGCAATTGTTTCATGGAAAGGTATGCAAAATTGTCATACTCCCTTAAAGATATTAATGAAATACGTGTCCTGAGATATCTCACCAGTCTCTGTGACCGCTGTAGACTTTGTAAACAGCAAACAAAAACGTGTCCGCAGACCACGGACATTGATGCTTTTCAACTGTCTATTATTTTGCACGTTCTCATGGTATTGTAGTTGCAGCGAATTATTGAGGCTTACTGCCATTTTTAAGCCATGCTGTTCATAATAGTTGTCTGTTGAGGCTGCTATTTTGCTGCTGTTGTTTTAAACAACCGTTTCTGCACGATGTCAGTCTCAATAAAGCTAATTTGTTATCTTTGGAGTGCAGTGTTGGGGGTAACATGTTATAAGTAATGTACATTATGTAATCTGATTACTTGTTTGAGTAAGGCGTAAAGTAACGCAATATTTTTATTTTTATTTTAGACCATAATATCTAAGTTACTTTTTAAATAAGTAACGCGTTGATTTTGTACACCTCTTCTTTCCACGTATTGGGATAAATCAGGAGTAAAAGTGTGCAGACTTCGGGGAGGAGACATAGTGCATGATGGGTATTGTAGTTCTAGAGAGTATGAGCCATGCTTATTAGCGATGGGCAGAGCACAACAAGTCTTCTTTTAACCCACCCTGAGATTTATGTTTAAAAACTGCAAAATATTGCTGGTAATGTAAATCTGAATGCTTCAGTGGAATCCAGTTGTACTCATCATTTGCAGCAGTTGATTTTTTGTGCACTGGAGCTTACATGAGCAGCCGTCATAAACTTTGCAGCTAAATGTGACCTCATAAGGCAACATTTTGTCAAAAATGTAACATTCGGGTAAGTGAAACTTTGATTCTCGTGATTGATTCATGCAGGCTGCATTTAAAAGTGTGTAAACACACATTTTCGTGTTAAAATACAGCACAAGCATAAGCCCGGAGAAGTCTTCCTGTGGCCACGGCATGATTATACAGTTACATACAATGTGGAATGATTGCTAACTGTTTGTGCATCTAAATTGTTTTGTTTTAAAGCTGCCTGTAACTACTTAACTAGGATCAGTTTGCATCCGAACTGCTCCGTTAAAGCCTTTGACATTCAACATTCAGTTGATGTGTAAATACACGCTGCATTAAAAAATCAGTAAACACGTTTAGGCAGAGGGATTATAAGACTAGTCTTCCACTGGCCATGACATGATACATAGGGTGAAATACTCGCTAAATTCACTGACTTATGCAGCCGAACTGCTCCGTGTTACAGCTCCCTGTAACTGGGAGAATGGGATGAGGAAAGCTGACTCTGGATCAGTGGCTTCGAGCAATGTTCTACATCAATTGTGTATGCAAAATCTGTTTGTTTAGTATTTTGTTTTGACAAGAGTGTTGTGCAGTAGCTAGCATGACCTGTAATGTCTCTTGTATGCAATGCATGGCTTATTTGTATGGAATGCATAGCAGAAGAGAGAGTGGCTGTGAGAAAAATGTAACACAAAATAAGGCAAACCTAATGTAATGCTTTGTATAAAAAAGTAACTTTTTTAATTATTTAAGTTACTTTTTAAGGTATTAAGTTTTTAAGGTTTTAAGTTTAAAAGTAATGTTACCCAACACAGTTGAGTGTGTGGTTTTATATTCTTTGCATTTTTTTTCCTGTCAATGCAGTATCTCAAAAGTTTTAATAGTAAGCTAGAACATATAGAAAGTTTTGGTAAGCTATAAAGAAAGCTTCTTAGTAAGCAATTTTATGAAAGTTGCATTCACATTTATATTTATTTCTTATGCACCAAAATTCATAGGCATTTCAGTTCACTGGGTATATACAGTAATCATAATTGTTGCCCAGTATTAATTCAGAAAGTTAAGAACCATATGCATCATTTTCATTAAAACTATTGGCCCCTAGGTTTATTGTACTTTTCTATTTAGCTGCACTACCTCAGTGGGGGATTGAACCTCTTATCATCCGATGTACTGTAGCTTTGACAAGCAATAACTCAGAGCTGTTAATATTTCAATATATGAGTATCTATTGAAGTGTGTAGTTTAAGTTTGACAAGAGCAACAACTTTTTTTAAATTTTCATTAGAGGTGGCAAGTAAATCCCCCTGTGTTCAGAGAAATTTCTGCAGTATGTGCTGCAGTGCACCTTCTAGCATATTCAAGAGTACTGTTGGGGAAGCTAATTTGAATCTGTAGCTTCCCAAGACATAAGCTGTTCATAATTTAAAGTGATTAAATTAAAGTCAAGCTACTCTTTATAAAAAAAAATAAAAAATAGTAAGAAACACTATACATTACTAACAAAAAGTAACTAACTACATTGAAGCAATTTAATGTTGGGCCTCATGTATTCAGATAGAAGACAAAGGCAGGCCTAACAGTCATAAAAGCCTGACCACACACTCCGCCATAAATCTTACTGATAAAAACCGCGCCAAAATCAAACAATGGGAGTCCAAAACAGACTACAAATCCCATGAAGCCTTGCTCACTAAAGGTTCGAACTCTCAACTCCTATCGTATGAGGCACACAACAGAAAGCCCTTCAACCATGACGTCATCGGGAGTAGAAATAACTCTGATGCTATATCGGAATAATGCTTCCGAGATTTGCTTCCAGCAGCTTTGCTCGCCGTGTGTAGACATAGCTTATCGCTGCTCTCAGGTGTAGCCTCGTGGCACAAGGAAGTAACGTCCGACTTTAAACTGTGGCCATACAATCTCCATCTCGCTGGACGAGTTGAGATTACTCTGTGTTCCACCGAACACTCTAACGGATCCGAAGGAGACCGCCGAGCAATCCGCATCTTCATCCGTTTGCCTGCAGAAGTGAAGGGATAAAAGATTTCTCTTCCATCTTCAATCAAGTCTATGTCGCTGATTTCTCCGCCAGCCTGCCGAGAATCAGCAGCCGTACCGCCCGCCGACAGAGCGAGGAAACGGCCTGCCGTCATCACCTGAGCTTCGAGGAACCGAGTCAGAGTTAAAGGACGGATGAACACACATTCTAGCTGCATCCTCATGCGATTCAAGTGAAAGGTTTACGTCTGGGCAGAGATAGAATATTATAGTGTGTTATTCTTGTGTATCAAGGTTATTGCTTGTACAGTTTACGGACTGCCGAGTCCGCTCATTGCGGCTAATACTCAAGGTATTTAATTACCATGAATGAGATCTGCTGTGTTGTATTCCAACCACATTGGACTGTTGTGCATTTCTGCCATCGTGGGTGAGACTGGCACACTGAGTTTATCCATTAAAGAATCAAAGACCGCGGGACAGTTTACGAGCTGTCCACCGCGTCTCTGAGTGATAAACTAACAGCTGCTTTCTCTCCCACGATCTCTCTCTCTTGTACTAACCACACACACACACACACGACCCCTCACAAACATTCTCGCACACATTTTTGGCTAGTAGATAGCTTCGTGATAAAGCTCAGCTTTGTCCCTAAGCTATCGTACAAGTGGATACACACGGTAAACTGGCAGACACCATTGACTGGTTTCTCGCCGCCCACATTCACAGCCATATTCTCTGGCCGGAAGTCTCGCGTGACATACTCTCCACGAGAGTCACGTCCGCCATTTTGTGCATGTACCTCCTTACACACACACACACACACACACACTCTCTCTCTCACACACACACACACACCCTCATGTGATATAGGATTATTTTGGTTACCATATCTAATCATATCACTGTTTAGTTTGTAGTTGTAAGTCGGAAGTTTATTGACTGCACTGTATTAATTATTAATTGATATTACTTCATAAATAAACTTTGTTATATTTCAAAGAGAAGTGTTTTGGTTTGTATTGCATACACCTGTGTCCAATGCTGATGGGATGTCAGTGCTCGGATTCAAGCCTTCATTCATTGTTTTTTTTTTTTTTCGAAAATCAATATTCTTCGGATGTCGATTTTCGTAAGAAAACAATCTAATATTGAGACTATTATACTATCTGGTTATTAGTCCCTGATTCCAGGGTGGTGCCCCGGCGATATTAATCCTTATTAATATTCTATTGATTTTTGATAATTGATATTTATCTTTGATGATTGTTGAATTTGAAGGATCAATAAGCTAGCATTAATTTTAATCATTGTTTCATCTATGTTAACAATTAACGATTATCTTTGATAACTGTTGATTTAAAGGATTAAAAAAAGTTAACATTGATTCAAATCAATGTTCTATTGATTTTAATAATTAATAATTATCTTTGATAATTATTAATTATTGCTAATAACCAAACCCGCTTCTAAACATAGCGCACTACATTTATTGGAGCCCCATATGAGGTTTTAATGAGTTAGATTCTATTAATTAATTTAAATATTAATTAATAACTAAATAAATAATTATTGATTATTTCTGATAGTAACACTGATCTAAACATCCAGTAAAGCCCTACATTAAGTAGTCAATGCAATTTTTAAATACATGTATATAACCAGCATTAAACACCATTTGAACAGATACTGTAAATTATGGTAAATATAACCAATAAAACTATAAAACACCAAAATGTATATAAATGAATCAAAGTGATTAATAATTGCAGCAAAAAAAATAAAAAATAAAAATAAAACCAACAACAAAGCAGAAGACGTGAAATGCAATGCATGAGGGAAAGGAGGGACATTCTAGGAAAACATGTTTGTGTGTCACTATTATTATTTAGTAATCTGTTATACTCTCTGGTACATAATGTTGTGGGTTTCAAATATTAGAGGAAATTACTGTTTTCCTTATGAAAAGTGAAGGAAGTTCACAGTGTTGAGTCATTTAGGAAAAGAGTATTTAGCTCAGTAGATCTCCAAGTATGACTGTTTACCAAACATAATGACGTGGCTTCCCACCACCAGCTACTTTTCATTCTCACATTAACATGAAGCGCATCTTGCAAGCCTCTGGCTTTTTTCTGTTTAAGTCCAATTATTTATGCAGTGCTCTGTGTATTCAAATATAATATAATTATCTCATACAAGTCCACTTTCAAATCAGATATGACAGTAATGCTTGAAAAGAGATTTAGTTTGCATAATGTTGCCTTGTACATTTTTTTTTAATGCTTGCTCATTTAAGAGTTGCTCAGTGTTCTAGAATCTGAGTGTGTCCTGCATATTTCCCTTGTGTACTCTTTAGCTGCTTATTTTTTGCTGACTTGAAAAAGGCAACAGTCTATTTTGTATTCTCCTTTCCTCCATTTATAGTTTTACATACTTTATATTACTTTATTCAGTTTCCACACATACAGTCTCTAGAATATTTTATCCTTGATCTATATTTAGAGATGTAGAGAAAATTGGAGTCAGACCTTCTATAAATGCTATGTTTGGGCATCTTTGCTAAAAGTCTGTGCATCTTTTGTTGTTTTATCAGTTTATTCCTTCACCTTTGTCCATTTGTCCATGCAAAAATATTTGCCTGTTGTTTCAAAGCTACAGTAAACTGTATATAGTTTATCACTGTATTTATCCCCTTCTCTTCCTTTGTTTAACTGCTTCTCCAAGCTGTATTTTCTTCCCTTTTCCTCAAGGCTACAATAGTGGAGTAGATCACATTTAGATACATATTTATTTACAGGACAATGTGCACAGTTTTCTTTAATTGTTTACAATGTGCAGGTCTGCATTTCATCTCATTGAGCCACTGTCTTATTTTCACATGATATTGGAGTGATATCTTCCCTTTATTATGTGTTTTTATGTCATGGTAAATACACATGTCACTAGTTCAAAGTATAATAACCACTTAAAAACTATGAATTCTCTCATCCCTCATTTATATTTATTCAGTTTGATAATATTACTGCTCTTCATGACTCCCTTCCTATATTCACCCATCCACTTTTTTGAGTTTGGATTACATACATTACATCAACCTTGAGCACCAATAAGGTGGTTACCTAATTGTGATTTGTGCAGAAGTTATATTTACAGTGGCAAGAAAAAGTATGTGAACCCTTTGGAATTAGCTAGTTTTCTGCATTAATTGGTCATATTATGTGATCTCATCTTCATCAAAGTCACACATTTAGGCAAACACAATGTGCTTAAGCTAACAACACACAAACGAAATATTTTGTCTTGTCTTTATTGAACACATCCCATTAAACATTCACGGTGCTGTGGAAAAAGTAAGTGAATCATTGGATTTAATGACTGGTCAATCCTCATTTGGCAGCAATAACCTCAACCAAGTTTTTCTGTTAGCTGCAGATTAGACCTGATCAAAGTTCATAAGGAATTTTGGACCATTCTTCCTTACAGAACTGCTTCAGCTCAGCCATATTCTTAGGATGTCTGGTGTGAACGGCTCCCTTGGGGTCATTCCACAGCATCTCTATTGAGTTAAGGTCTGGGCTCTGAGTGGACCACACCAAAAGGTGGATTCTGTAGCGGATTTATTTTCGATATTTAGGGTCAATGTCCTGCTGCATCACCCAGCTTCTACTGAGCTTCAGCTGGCTCACAGCCACCCTGACATTATCCTGTAGGATATCTTGTTAAACTTGGGAATTAATTTTTCCCTCAAATATGATAGCAAAGCAGCCCCAAATCATGATGCTCCATCCACTGTACTTCACCGTTGGTATGATGTTTTCATGTTGGTATGCAGTGCCCTTTTTACACCATATGTGCTGTGTGTTCTTCCCAAACAATTTAAACTTCATTTCACCAGTCCACAAAACATATTCTCAGTAGCATTGTGAGTGTCAAGGTGGTCTTTGGGAAATTTCAGGCGAGCAGTAATATTTTTGTTAGAAAGCAGCGACACCGTGCCTGTTTAATGTTTTCCGTATAGCGTTGCAAGCTCCGACACAACATAGTAGTGTTTTGTTTGTTTTGTTCACAATTCTTATGTTTTTTGTCTTGGATGTTGTCTGCCTTATTGTCTACGACAGACAAACACTTTTGGACATTGGTTCAGCAATTTCACACCGTAAACCGGACTTCACATTCCTCAATGCCGACCTGCTGTTTACAAACACGCAAGCGGAGCCCTTTGTCTGGGCAGCACGGCCACGGAAACGCAAAAGGAAAAGGGGAAACAGAGCCGGCGTTCTCATCAGAGTAAGACGCCACGCAAATCGACCCCCGCTACCCACTATTCTACTGGCAAATGTTCAGTCTCTGGATAACAAGCTCTGCGAGCTGAAAGCGCGGATCTCTTTCCAACGAGATACAAGGGACTGCTGCATTATCTGCCTTACGGAAACTTGGATGTCTGCGGAGATTCCAGACTCAGCCATTGAACCAGCGGGGTTCTCCGTGCACTGAGCGGACAGAGCGAAAGACCTCTCAGGTAAAAGCAGAGGAGGTGGTGTATGTTTTATGATCAACAAATCCTGGTGTGATCAGAGGAACGTACATTCTATCAAGTCTTTCTGCTCTCCTGATCTGGAATTTCTTATGCTTCTGTGTCGACCATTCTGGCTACCGAGGGAATTCACAGCGGTCATTATCAGAGCTGTGTACATTCCCCCACAAGCCGATACAGACCGGGCACTCAAGGAACTGTATGGGAGTATAAGTGAGCAGGAAACCACACACCCTGAGGCCGCGTTCATTGTGACCGGGGACTTTAATAAAGCCAATTTAAAATCAGTCGCACCAAAATACCACCAGCACATTAGTTTCAACACACGAGGGGACCGGGTTTTCAACCATTTCTACTCTCCCTTCCGGGATGGCTACAAATCCCTCCCCCGCCCACCATTTGGCAAATCGGACCACTCTTCCATTCTGCTTCTGCCTGCTTACAGGCACAAATTGAAACAGGAAGCACCCACCCTCAGAACGATCCAGTGCTGGTCGGACCAATCAGACTCTATGCTACAAGACTGTTTTGATCACACGGACTGGGAGATGTTCCGGTCCGCCTCTGATGACGACATCGAGCTTTACGCTGATAGCGTAATGTGTTTCATCAGAACGTGCGTAGAGGACGTGGTTCCGACCAGAACAATACGGATCTATCCGAATCAGAAACCTTGGATTAATAGTGATGTTCGCGTGGCGCTTAATGTGCGGACCTCCGCTTTTAATTCCGGGAACGTGGAGGAGCATAAACAAGCCAGTTATGCCCTCCGAAAAACTATCAGAACCGCAAAACGCCAGTACAGGAGCAAGATTGAAGAACAGTTTAACACCACCAACTCTAGAAACATGTGGCAGGGAATTAACATCATCACGAACTTTAAAGGGAATAAAAACTCCGCCATGAACACCGCTGCCTCTCTCCCAGATGAGCTAAATACTTTTTATGCTCGTTTTGAGGGAAATAACACCGCCCTCGCGGAGAGAGCTCTCGCGGCTGAAGCTACAGAGGTTAGTTCACTCTCCGTCTCTGTAGCGGATGTAACCCGATCCTTCAGACGGGTGAATATCCGCAAAGCCGCGGGCCCAGACGGCATTCCGGGCCATGTCATCAGAGTGTGCGCGAACCAGCTGGCTGGTGTTTTTACGGACATTTTCAACCTTTCCCTCTCTTTGTCTGTAGTCCCCACATGCTTTAAAACATCCACCATTGTGCCTGTTCCAAAACAATCAAAAATAACTTGCTTAAATGACTGGCGTCCTGTTGCTCTGACCCCCATCATCAGCAAATGCTTTGAGAGACTAATCAGAGATTATATCTGCTCTGTATTGCCTCTCTCTCTTGACCCGCTGCAGTTTGCTTACCGCAACAACCGCTCCACTGATGATGCCATTGCATCTACATTACACACTGCTCTCTCCCACCTTGAAAAAAAGAACACTTATGTGAGAATGCTGTTTGTAGACTACAGCTCAGCATTCAACACCATAGTGCCCTCCAAGCTAGATGAGAAACTCCGGGCTCTGGGCTTAAACAGCTCGCTGTGCAGCTGGATCCTGGACTTCCTGTCAAGCAGACACCAGGTGGTTAGAATAGGCAGCAACATCTCCTCATCACTGACTCTCAACACTGGAGCCCCACAGGGCTGTGTTCTCAGCCCACTACTGTATTCCCTGTACACACATGACTGTGTGGCAACACATAGCTCCAATGCCATCATTAAGTTTGCTGATGACACGACGGTGGAAGGTCTGATCACTGACAATGATGAAACAGCCTACAGAGAGGAGGTGCACACTCTGACACACTGGTGTCAGGAGCACAACCTCTCCCTCAACGTCAGTAAGACAAAGGAGCTTGTTGTGGACTTCAGAAGAAAAGACAGAGAACACAGCCCCATCACCATCAATGGAGTACCAGTGGAGAGAGTCAGCAGCTTCAAGTTCCTGGGTGTCCACATCACCGAGGAACTCACATGGTCCATCCACACTGAAGTCGTTGTGAAGAAGGCTCATCAGCGCCTCTTCTTCCTGAGACGGCTGAGGAAGTTTTGAATGAACCGCCACATCCTCACACGGTTCTACATCTGCACTGCATAGAGCATCCTGACTGGCTGCATCTCCGCCTGGTACGGCAATAGCACTGCCCACAACCGCAAAGCACTGCAAAGGGTGGTGCGAACTGCCAGACACATCATCGGAGGTGAGCTTCCCTCCCTCCAGGAAATATATACAAGGCGGTGTGTGAAAAAAGCTTGGAGGATCATCAGAGACTCCAGCCACCCGAGCCATGGGCTGTTCTCACTATTACCATCAGGTAGGTGGTATCGCAGCATCAGGACCCGCACCAGCCGACTCCATGATAGCTTCTTCCCCCAAGCAATCAGACTTTTGAACTCTTGATCTCCCAAGATCAAATACATCAGCACTGCACTTTATTACCCTTACTCTTATATCTCACACTGGACTGTCATAAATTATATTATTATTATATTATATTCTCTCTTAACAACTGACTATCAGCCGACAGCCTGAATGTCAATACAGTACAATACTGTACATTCTATATATACTATATATACTTTTTTATATATTTTTATTTTTTATTTTTATTGAATAATGTGTATCTATATAGTGCGTATTGTATACTGTACAGTGTATGTTATTATTTGTATATTGTTGAGTGTAATTATGTGTACATCAGATGTTTAAATTGTGTTGTGTTAATTTGATGTTATTGTAAATTGGTACTGTCTCATCACTGTCATGACTGCTATGTTGATCGGAACTGCACCCAAGAATTTCACACACCATTGCACTTGTGTATATGGCTGTGTGACAATAAAGTGATTTGATTTGATTTGATTTGATTTGAGTGAGTGCAGAGCAATGACTGGTCGTGACTATTTCTGTGATAACTGTCATTAAGAGAACTTCAAACAATGTCTGCTGAACAGTGGATCATCCACAGAATTGTATCCAGTTTGTGCATGGGACAGCTGATGAACAGTTTGATCGGAGACTGGATTCCCTTGATGAGCGTCACATTTTCATTCCACGTGAGATGGGAGATGAATCGCCAGAGAAAAAGCGTGAGTCACGGAGTGAACAATTCTTCATTTGATTCTTCAAGTTTAGTTTCTAAAGGAGGATTATGTAAGTGAAGTTTGCCTTACATCCTGTTACTAAACGGAACACAAAGATAAATTTCAACATTTCAAGTGCACCAATGAAATGGGCCCCAACCTAAGCATGTGCTCGGGTATTTTCTTTTGTGTATGAGACTGAATTTTGAACACTTTACAAAGACTGAAATGAAAGTGTAATGTTTCTATGTACATTGTTTTAAACATGGGTTTATATTTTGAGATTTCTGTATATTGAGGTGAAAGGCAATACCATAAGAAACTCTGGGTAATGGTACATTTAACAATTGTGAAGTGAAACAAAGTTTAAGAAACTTGTTATTCTGTTTTATTTTATTTCTTTACTGTTTAAAATCAAAATAAAAAAGGTAAAATTGGGTTTTAGGGGGAAAATCATAAATAGAATAAATATTTTGATTTCTTTTCCTTAAGCATTGTCTATTTTGATTGATCATAAAGTTTCTCTAGTGGAGGCACCGCGCTTAGAAAAATAGAAAACAATAGCAGTTGAATACATTTTTGTTTATATAAATATATCTCTAATTTCATTAATTAGCAAGGGGACATTATCATATTTACAACTTTTGGCAAGTAGATACATTTATTCCAGCCAGCTCACCATTCAACTGCTGGGAGCCCAGGTTCTTGTTTATTCGTCTATCTTTATATTCACCATATGTCCCATATGGTTAAGAAAGGGTTACATTTTTGGAGGCACCGCTGGGATTAATGTTTCCTGCTTACCAATAATTTGTCCCCACATTTTGTCAGTCGGTGACATTGGACCAGAGACATTTTTTTTTTATTTGTTTGACACAATACCAAAGTTTATTTCAAATTCTTTGAAGAATGGACCTTTCTCATATTGTTGAGTGGGGTCGGGAAGAGAATGTCAGTTTGACGCGTGCTTTCGTGCTTAGTGATGTATCTTTAGTCACTAGTGATGAAACTATTGACAAAGTGCCCAATACAGTAAAAATCTTCGGGCGCTTTAAAATTTGTGGGCGATATGGAGATTCAACTGGCAGGCGGTTGTTTATTTTAGTGGAGACTAATACTGAGTTAGAGTCTAGCACTGCACCACCTGAAGTGGGTATTGTAGGGGAAGTTGGGCTCTGGCCTCTCCATTTAATTGCTGGTCACATCGATCCTGTGCTTTCCTCGGGTGGTGAAACTTTCCAGTCCAAGCTGCTAATTTTGATGCAGCAGGAAGGTGAATCCATGGAGGAAGTGGAGGCTTTTGTCCTGGGAAATTAAAACCCTAAATCTGATATTAATGCAGATATAGTGAATGCCATAGGTAAGCTAGTGGATTGATGTAATCAAGCATCTGTTGATGGCACTGGTTACAGAAAACTGCACTTGTTTTCAGGATGTAAACCTGTTCCCCCAGGCGAAGAAGATTATGAAGTCTGAATGGAGCAGGCAGCTCAAATGATAAGTGAATGGCAGTGCGCCGAAGCCGCAAAGAAGCAGCGTCTTTTAGAGAGTTTACGGGGGCCTGCTGCAGATATTGTGAGGTTTCTGAAAGTGAGTAATCCATCCGCTACTTCTTTAGTTGCTCTGGAAACTGTGTACGGCACTACTGAAAGTGGGCCGGACATGATGGCTAGATTTTGTCATACTTACTAGGAAGACAGAGAGAAGCTTTCTGCTTTTCTGTACAGGTTGGATATACTGCTCTATCGAGTTTTTCTGAAGGGTAAAATAGATGCAGCCGGTATGAATCGAGCGTGTATGGAGCAGCTTATTAAGGGAACTCTCACAAATGATATGGTTGCTTTGCGAGTACGAATGACTCACACGTTGCAAAGTCCACCGTCCTTTTCTCAGTTAATGAAAGAATTGAGAGAAGTGGAACACTGGGTAAGTGCGAGGGAAGGTGTGAATAAAGATTCTGTTACCACCATTGTTTCTCTTCAGGTTTCAGCGCCGTCGGAGTTACATAGCCTTATGAAGGAAGTTAAAGAGCTGTCGGCGCAGGTGAGTCAATTGTTGAGTGTGATCACCGCAGCTCAGAATTCTGACCGAGTCATACCGAAAATCTCTAGTTCAGAGCCTGAGAAAGTCATTCAGGAATGTTCCTCAAAGAGTAAATTTTCCAGGTCATATGTGTCTGGCATATTCTGCTACAATTGTGGCGAAGACAGACATAAAAAAGCAGAATGTAACGCACCTGAGAATCTCAGAAAGGTAAATCAAAAGTTTATGAAAATGCGTCGGCCGCAGGGAAACTTGGCCGGAGCTCAGTGATGGAATGGCATGGATGACACACGGGTGACACACGTTCCACCCTTTGTTCACCAGCATCTAGTGCTGACCATGCGTCGTTACCTAGCAGGTTAGTGGGACCTGTAACTGAGGTACCTGTTCAGATAGAAGGCATTTACAATAGAGCTTTTCTTGACAGTGGTTCTCAGGTCACTATACTGTATCGTAGATTCTATGACACGTATTTGAAACACTTGCCTCTCAAGCCTGTAGAAAACCTTGAAATTTGGGGCTTGAGTTCTCATAAATATCCGTATGATGGATATTTACCCCTTAAACTTGAATTCACGGAAACTGTGGCTGGGGTGCAGCAAGTGGTCGATACTCTCGCCATAGTGTGCCCAGATTCTCTGAAAAGAGAAGGGATAGTGATTCTGGTTGGAACAAACACTCATTTAGTGAGAAAGCTGTTTGACTCTTGTCATAAACAAGCTGGAGAAAGGTTTTTGAGTACCTTGAGTATACATCCAGTGATCAAAGAGGCTTACGAGTCTATCGAGCAAGCAGATGTATCACAGGACGAGACCGATAAGTACGGGACAGTTTGGTTTGTGAAGAATAAGCCAGTCTTTCTGTAGCCAGGTCAGGTTTTGCAACTTTCAGGTTTACCTAAGTTTCCTGGTGAAATAACCAACTCATTGGTTTTAGTAGACCAAGCTGATGTTGAAGACAGTGTTTTTCCTACTGAGTTACAGATGAGGCCTGAAATTCACTCAGTTTCGGTCATGTCAAGTCGCTGCGTGCATGTGACTGTTCGAAACATTTCTACCAAGGAAGTGATGGTGAAGCGTGGAACTCCCCTTGCTCGCATATCTTCGGTGACAATGGTTCCTCAGCATTCTGTTAGTCAGCCTCGTGACCAGAAAGAGCTTTCTCCTCTTTCTTTTGATTTTGGGAATTCTCCTATGCCAGAGGAAGCAAAACAGAAGTTGTGTGAGAAAATGATGCAGAGGTGAGAAGTGTTTTTCCTTCGTGAATGGGATGTGGGGTGTACGAATAGTACTCTGCACGAGATAAGGTTGAATGATTAGCGTCCTTTCAAGGAAAGATCCCGTCGCATTGCTCCAGCCGATTGGGAGGATGTGCGGCACCATTTACATGAACTCCAAAATGCTGGTATAATATCAGAATCTCGAAGTCCATATGCTTCCCCCATAGTAGTGGTGCAGAAGAAGTCAGGGAAAGTTAGGATGTGCGTGGATTATCGGACACTGAATCAATGAACAATTCCAGATCAGTACACTGTACCTCGAATTGAGGATGCTTTACATTCTTTGGCCGGGATTAAGTGATTTAGTTTTAGACCTGAGGAGTGGGTATTTACAGGTACCCATGAGTGACACTGACAAAGAGAAGACCGCATTCATATGTCCTTTAGGTTTCTTTCAATTTGAGCACATGCCTCAAGGGATTTGTGGAGCACCTGCCACCTTCCAATGAGTTATGGAAAGGACTGTGGGTGACATGAATTTCTTGGAAGTGCTGGTATATCTAGACGACCTCATTATTTTTGGACGGACTTTGGAAGAACACGAGGAGAGGTTGTTAAAGGTACTAGATAGGCTGAGAAATGAAGGACTGATGATTTCACTTGACAAGTGCCAATTTGGTAGGACCTCTGTGAACTACGTCGGCTATGTTGTGTCACAGGACGGAATATTACTGACTCATCTAAGATAGAGGTGGTGGTCTCCTGGCCTCAACCTCAAACCGTGACTGAGCTCAGGTCATTCTTAGGTTTTTGTGGATATTACCGCCGTTTCGTGAAGGATTTCTCGAAATTGTGCCGGCCCCTCAATGACCTGTTACAAGGGCATTCGCCTCATGCTCGTTCTAAGACTAAAAAGAACCCAAATTTGCATACTGTAGGGGGTAATAAGTCTTATTGCAAGCCTTCTGAACCTTTTGGATCAAGATGGACTAGTCAGTGCGAGACGGCGTTCCAAACTCTCAAGACATGATTGATACAAGCACCTGTGTTGGCTTTCGCTGATGCACAAAAGCCCTATGTTTTGCATGTCGACGCAAGCATGGATGGGTTAGGGGGTGTGTTGTATCAGAATCATGATGAAGGTTTGTGTCCAGTTGCCTTCATAAGTCGAAGCTTATCCCCTTCGTAGAGTTTTTAGCTCTGAAGTGGACGATCATAGATCGACTACATGATTATCTCTATGGTGTTCAGTTCGAGGTTAGAACAGACAACAACCCGCTGACCTATATACTGAAATCGGCTAAATTTGATGCAACTGGTCATCTTTGGTTGTCAGCGTTGAGTACTTATATCTTCAGTTTGAAGTACAGACCAGGTCACAAGAATGTAGACACTGATGCATTGTTGAGGCATCCACATACTAGCTTGGCTGAAGGGGATGAATGGCAAGAAGTTACAGTTCCTGGTGTGCGAGCTCTCTGTCAGTCTTTTACTGCTGAGGAGAGAGAGGGTCATGTATTCCAGCCATGTGTCTTGGAGCAGATAGGGATCCACACATCTGATGTTCCCAAAGCATCTTGTCATACCACTGCTTAGCTACAGATCAGTTGTCTGCTCTTAGCTTAAGTGAGCTCCAAATGGCTCAGAAAGCTGATCCATGCATAGCTGTGGTTTGGCAAGCTTTTCGTGAAAAGAAACCTTCTAGTAGTGTCCAGAGCAATCTCCCAGAATTCAAACTACTGAAGAGGGAATGGGAAAAGTTGTTGGTGGAAAATGGTTTGTTGTACAGAGTTGTTAAACTGAATGTACATCAAGTGAAGCAACAGCTTGTGCTTCCTAAACAGTTTCATGGCATTGTGTTGAAATCTTTACACGATGAGATCGGACATCTAGGGTTTGATAAGACTTACAGTCTTGTCTGTGATATGTTTTACTGGCCGCGCATGAAGCGTGATGTAGAGGCTTACTGTAAGACTTGTGAATGATGCAAAAAGAGAAAAACATTACCTTTGAGGGCTGCTCCCTTGTCTCATAAGCAAAGTCTGTATCTTGTCTGTATTGATTTTCTTTCTATCGAAACAGACTCTCGAAATGTGTGTAATGTGTTGGTGGTCACTGACCATTTCACGCGTTATGCTCAAGCTTTTCCCACAAAGGAACAAAAGGCCTGCACTCTGGCAAGGACTTTATGGGAAAAGTATTTCATTCATTATGGTTTGCCAAACCGTATACACTCTGACCAGGGCAGAGATTTTGAGAGCCAGTTAGTGTTCGATATGTTGACCATGCTGGGTGTCAGGAAGTCCCGAACATCTCCTTATCATCCGCAAGGGGATACTCAGCCAGAGCGGTTTAACAGGACCCTGCTGGATGTGTTGGGTACTCTTGAGCCTAGTCAAAAATCTAAGTGGAGTCAACATATTGTACATCTGGTTCATGCCTATAATTGTACCTCTAACAAAGCTACTGGTTATTTGCCCTATTTCCTTATGTTTGGGAGGGAATCCAAGTTATCAGTTGATGTTTGTTTTGATGTGTCTGGTGAAACTACATCATCTGTGTCTTACTCAAAGTATGTGACTAAGATGAAACAAGATTTGCAAGCATCATACCAGTTAGCTGAAGCTACTTCTGCTAAAATGAACCAGAAAAACAAGGAGAAGCATGATAAAAAGGTTTGTTATCATAGCTTGACACGTGAAGACAAGGTGTTAATTCGGAACCTTGGACTGAAAGGGAAACACAAACTAGCAGACAGGTGGAGTGCTAATCCTTATGTTGTTGAAAGTCAATTGTCAAACATTCCTGTGTATCGCTTGAAACCTTTTGATGGTGATGGGCCAATCAAGGTGATACATCAGAATCACATTTTGCCTTTGGGACAAGACATCAGGTTGTGTTCTCAGATGAATGAGAAACATACTCCTTCCCTTAGGGCTCTAAGGCGTAGGAAAGTAAAAGAAAAGCAGAAAATTGTTGAAAGAAATGTATTGCATCTACAGCATGATACAGTCTCACAAAGAAGTTCTTCCGATTCTGAATTTGAGTATGGGTTTTATGTTGACGACATAATAGCTCCAGTGATTGAGGAACAATCACAGGAAACAGTTCCTGTTGTAGACTTAGGAGTATCAGAGCCTGGCGAGTCTCACATTTCTCCAAAAGTGTATACAGTTCCTCTCCAGGATGAACCTGCTGATGTTCAACCTGACATGGTTGAAGAAAGTGTTGATGATACTGATACTGATGTATTTTCAGGTCAGAAAATTATTGTGCAACCTGCTAATACTACTGATGAGTGTACAGTTGCTCAGTCAGATGAACCTCCTGTGGTGTGTAGATCCTGTAGGGATAGAAAGCCAAATTCAAGATTTACATATGATACTCTTGGTATGCCACATACAGAAACGGTGTCATTGGTGAACTGCAATGTAACTGCAGCAGCTGCAGAATCATCATGTTTTATTGATGGTTTTAGAAAATCACATGCTTAGTGATGTAGCTCTGAAGCTTTGTGTAATACATGTATGAACAGAGTTGTGCTTATGCCATGTATTCCTGCTCTTTAATTTTTTTAAGTACCAGCATGAGGGCATACTGGATTTTTGGTGGGGGGAGAGTGTAGGGATCCCTAAAATGTGTATTTTGTTTTAAATGTAAATTGTCACACTGTGAGTGAAACAGTTGGATAAGAGTGTTTAAAATGTTTTTTATTCATTTATTTGACAATTGTATTTCATTTTATTTTCTTATGAAGATTTATGTCATGGGAAATATGTAAACTACATGAACCGAAATGCTTTGTGGTAGTTTCCCTGTTTTTTCTTGAGGTTTAGTCCAATGTGAAGCCTTATTCACCTGAGGTAGTGTTTTCTGACCAATCACTGAGCAGTGTTGTTTGGTTCTGCCCCTGTTCATGTGAAAAGACGAAGAGACTTCTCCAGGCAGACAGAGTTAACACGCGTCTGATCCTTCTCTCCGGTTCGCTCATTTACGGAGACCGATATATTTTGAATATAAGGCCCAAAACAAGAAACTGAGCTGTGAGTAAAAGTGTGTTTGTGTAAATGTAATTTTATATCTTACACGCAAGTTTTGTGAACTTTGTTTGAACATTGTGCTCGAGACATCACATTGCCATACTTTTTCTTGCCACTGTATGTGTCTATCTATTTGCTAGGTGATGCTCAATAGTGCTCAGTAGTTGACATCTACAGGTGCATCTCAATAAATTAGAATGTCGTGGAAAAGTTCATTTATTTCAGTAATTCAACTCAAATTGTGAAACTCGTGTATTAAATAAATTCAATGCACACAGACTGAAGTAGTTTAAGTCTTTGGTTCTTTTAATTGTGATGATTTTGGCTCACATTTAACAAAAACCCACCAATTCACTATCTCAAAAAATTAGAATATGGTGACATGCCAATCAGCTAATCAACTCAAAACACCTTCAAAGGTTTCCTGAGCCTTCAAAATGGTCTCTCAGTTTGGTTCACTAGGCTACACAATCATGGGGAAGACTGCTGATCTGACAATTGTCCAGAAGACAATCATTGACACCCTTCACAAGGAGGGTAAGCCACAAACATTCATTGCCAAAGAAGCTGGCTGTTCACAGAGTGCTGTATCCAAGCATGTTAACAGAAAGTTGAGTGGAAGGAAAAAGTGTGGAAGAAAAAGATGCACAACCAACCGAGAGAACCACAGCCTTATGAGGATTGTCAAGCAAAATCGATTCAAGAATTTGGGTGAACTTCACAAGGAATGGACTGAGGCTGGGGTCAAGGCATCAAGAGCCACCACACACAGACATGTCAAGGAATTTGGCTACAGTTGTCGTATTCCTCTTGTTAAGCCACTCCTGAACCACAGACAACGTCAGAGGCATCTTACCTGGGCTAAGGAGAAAAAGAACTGGACTGTTGCCCAGTGTTCCAAAGTCCTCTTTTCAGATGAGAGCAAGTTTTGTATTTCATTTGGAAACCAAGGTCCTAGAGTCTGGAGGAAGGGTGGAGAAGCTCATAGCCCAAGTTGCTTGAAGTCCAGTGTTAAGTTTCCACAGTCTGTGATGATTTGGGGTGCAATGTCATCTGCTGGTGTTGGTCCATTGTGTTTTTTGAAAACCAAAGTCACTGCACCCGTTTACCAAGAAATTTTGGAGCACTTCATGCTTCCTTCTGCTGACCAGCTTTTTAAAGATGCTGATTTCATTTTCCAGCAGGATTTGGCACCTGCCCACACTGCCAAAAGCACCAAAAGTTGGTTAAATGACCATGGTGTTGGTGTGCTTGACTGGCCAGCAAACTCACCAGACCTGAACCCCATAGAGAATCTATGGGGTATTGTCAAGAGGAAAATGAGAAACAAGAGACCAAAAAATGCAGATGAGCTGAAGGCCACTGTCAAAGAAACCTGGGCTTCCATACCACCTCAGCAGTGCCACAAACTGATCACCTCCATGCCACGCCGAATTGAGGCAGTAATTAAAGCAAAAGGAGCCCCTACCAAGTATTGAGTACATATACAGTAAATGAACATAATTTCCAGAAGGCCAACAATTCACTAAAAATGTTTTTTTTATTGGTCTTATGATGTATTCTAATTTTTTGAGATAGTGAATTGGTGGGTTTTTGTTAAATGTGAGCCAAAATCATCACAATTAAAAGAACTAGAGACTTAAACTACTTCAGCCTGTGTGCATTGAATTTATTTAATACACGAGTTTCACAATTTGAGTTGAATTACTGAAATAAATGAACTTTTCCACGATATTCTAATTTATTGAGATGCACCTGTATGTCAACCTGATCAAGATACACTCAAAAACCATTTTAGCAATGATGCCAATAGTGAATGAAGAGATTATTAGAGAATAAGAAAATCTGTATAATAGAGAAAATCTATACTGAATTAGCCAGTAAGCATTAACAAATGAGCTTGTCATGAATGAAGAATGTAAAAAAAAAAAAAAAACTCGGCATGACAAAAAACAATGGTGGGTTACAAAAAGAAAACAATAATAAAATATTAAAAAGACTCATACAGTATATTTGTCTATAGATTTTTCTGTAGCTAATGATGTGCCATACATTCTGGATTTTTGTGATTGACAGATAGCCCTTCATTGAAGGTAATGAATTGTGTTTTTGAGAGGACTGTCTTCTCTGTCTTTTGTTATGTAGGCAGAAAAAATTTGCCCGTGGCATCGAGCAGCAGCTTCCGGATGGCATGGTGGTGGCGTCTGTACCAACTGAAGCTCAGTGTCATGAGGAGCTGTCTGACCCAGTGCCTGATCCAGAGTACTTGACTGGTAAGAACTTTTTTTCTTTGCACATTTTACCCCATAAATTCACAACTTAGAGACTTAGGGCCCTATTTTAAGAGTGCAAGCGTTAAGTGCAACACAGTGCCTTAAGTCATAAGCGTAAAGTCAATGGGCATGGACATAAAGTTTTGGTATTTTCATGCAAGCAAGCGCTAAGTCTAGGCGCAAGTGGGTTTGGTGAAATCACGCGTACAACGCGCAAAAAGGCTGGACCAAGTGCAATTGAATTCTGAGGTTCTTCTCCAGTTATTCCAGCATCTGCATCCTATTATATAGTCTATTCCCTCAAGCACCAACGATTTAAACAAAGACAGCACATTCATTAGAATTGGTAGTGTAATTGGACTGTATGCAATTAATTAGAATAATAGAAATATGGAATTACGTTCTATTGTGCATTAACTGTGTCCTTGATGAATGCCGGGCAAATTTCTATGACAGTGACACACTTCTTTTGAACACATAGAAAATGTGATTCTCGTTAGAATTTGGATGTATGCTAATATAAATTATAGAGAATGTAAGTATTATTAATAGTGCTGTCAATAGTGCTGTTAATCACATAATTTCTTTGTAGTTAATTGAGATTAATCACAGATTTTGAAAGTGCTGAAATTTGACACTATATATACTTATTTTCTTGTCAAAATGTATTTATTTACATCCTAGAAAAGAAAAGAAAAGAATATGTAGTAATATAATACTTTATTAACATTTTCCAAACAAAGCCTTCCACAATTTTAAAACCAGATCTTCTGAATTTGGCCAGGAAAATATTGTTTTTGCTTTTTTCCCCTGTATAAATAAAATCAACTCAAACTCAATATAAACATAGGAATGCATTAAAATATCACCAATTGAAGTACCATTCAATGTTCCCCAAAGTTTAAGTGGGAGTTTGACTAATTGAAAGAACTAGTCTCCACATAGGTGCATTTTCATTTTAATGAACATTAAATATTTTAAACTCTCATCCTCCACAATATTAATCTACTGGTAGACTTTTGCTATCCACTTTCCTACAGCAATCATGAAGCTACTGAGATAACAACCTCTGTGGCTTTATCATAGGAGAGAGTACAACAGCACGCCCATAGACAGTCTATGGGGCCGCCACATTATTTTTTTATATGTTAACCTGGAGTTTTGTATGTGCAACTGGAGAATCAGAGGGTTTAGAGGCCAGGGCAGCTGGGGATTAAAACGGCTCAGAGGTCTGGACAACAGGAAACTAAAAGTCCAGGGACACATGGGATTCAGAGGGCTTAGAGGTCCGGGCAACAGAGTACTTGGAGGTCTGGACAATGGGAAACTCTGCTGTCAGGGTGAAAGGAGACTCAGAGAGCAAGGTACTAGTGGGTTCAGAGGGCAAGACTTCAGAGAGTAAGGTACTAAGGATTCAGAGGTCAAGGCATCAAGGAACAAGGTACTAGAGGATTCTAAAAACAAGACACTAGAAGATTCAGAAAGCAAAGCACTAGGGGTCTCAAAAAAACAAGGTACTAGGGGATTCAAGGGACAGAGCTACTAGAGATACAGGGGCGGATCCACTGGGGACTCAGGGGGAAGAGCCACGGGGAACTCAGGGGGCCGAGCCACTGGGGAAGAGGCCGCAGGAGGCGGAGACACAGGGGGCGAGGTTGCAGGAGGCAAAGACACAGGGGGCAAGGTCGCAGAAGACAGAGACACGGGGTGAGATGGCCGAGGAGGCAGGCTCATGGTCCGTGGCAGGTGTGGATGCTGGCTCGTGGTCCGTGGCAGGCGTGGATGCTGGCTCCTCGTCTGTGGCAGGTGTGGACGCTGGCTCCTGATCCATGGCAGGTGTGGATGCTGGCTCCTGGTACGTGGCAGGCATGGACGCTGGCAGCATCGGGGAAATGGGCACTGTGGCCGAGAGCGCTGGCAGCAGTGGGGAAACGGGCTCCATGTCCGAGAGCACTGGCAGTGTTGGGGGAACGGCCTCCATGGCCAAGTGCGCTGGCAGCAGCAGGGGAACGGCCTCCATGGCCGAGGTCACTGGCAGTGGCAGGGGAACAGCCTCCGTGGCCGAGGGCACTGGCAGCAGCAAGGGAACGGCCTCCGGCAAGAGAGAGCGTTGGGTGCTGTCTCTGGCGTGAGAGTGCTGGTTGCTGTCTCTGGGTACCGCAGTGGTCAAAGCAGCTGGGGATGTAGTGGGAGTACTGCCATATCCCACTGTTTAGGAGGAAAATGAGAGCCTCAAAGCATAGTCTATATAGTCCAGTAAAGAGAGCTCACATTTACCTCCTGGAAGACAAAACTTTAGCAGCTCATTGAGTCCAAATCTATAAATGTCCTTCAGCTCAGTGTCTCCCCAATTAACACAGCTTGCCAAGGCGCCGAAAATCTCTGTGTACTCTTCTATAGAGTCTGTCCCCTGCCAGAGAGACAGAAGCTCTAAGATCCATGTGAAAAGGTCAGTTCTTCTGTAATGCTTACAGAGACGAGATGAGAAGGACTGGATCTATATGCAGACTTCTTTAATGAAAACTCCAAAATAACCATAAGAAACAATAAACTAGTAACACAAGAGAAATAAACAAACCATTACAGCCATCAAAGGATAAGAACTGACAAAGACAGGGAGAACATGAGGGCATATACACTATATTGCCAAAAGTATTCGCTCACCTGCCTTCAGACGCATATGAACTTAAGTTACATCCCATTCTTAATCCATAGGGTTTAATATGACATCGGCCCACCCTTTATAGCTATAACAGCTTCAACTATTCTGGGAAGGCTTTCCACAAGGTTTAGGAGTGTGTTTATGGGAATTTTTGACCATTCTTCCAGAAGCGCATTTGTGAGGTCAGACACTGATGTTGGACGAGAAGGCCTGGCTCACAGTCTTCGCTCTAATTCATCCCAAAGGTGCTCTATCGGGTTGAGGTCAGGACTCTGTGCAGGCCAGTCAAGTTCTTCCACACCAAACTCGCTCATCCATGTCTTTATGGACCTTGCTTTGTGCACTGGTGCGTAGTCATGTTGGAACAGGAAGGGGCCATCCCCAAACTGTTCCCACAAAGTTGGGAGCATGGAATTGTCCAAAATCTCTTGATATGCTGAAGCATTCAGAGTTCCTTTCACTGGAACTAAGGGGCCAAGCCCAGCTCCTGAAAAACAACCCCACACCATAAGACCCCCTCCACCAAACTTCACAGTCGGCACAATGCAGTCAGACAAGTACCGTTCTCCTGGCAACCGCCAAACCCAGACTCGTCCATCAGATAGCCAGATGGAGAAGCGTGATTCGTCACTCCAGAGAACGCGTCTCCACTGCTCTAGAGTCCAGTGGCGGCGTGCTTTACACCACTGCATCCGACGCTTTGCATTGCACTTGGTGATGTATGGCTTGGATGCAGCTGCTCGGCCATGGAAACCCATTCCATGAAGCTCTCTACGCACTGTTCTTGAGCTAATCTGAAGGCCACATGAACTTTGGAGGTCTGTAGCGATTGACTCTGCAGAAAGTTGGCGACCTCTGCGCACTATGCGCCTCAGCATCCGCTGACCCCGCTCTGTCATTTTATGTGGACTACCACTTTGTGGCTGAGTTGCTGTCATTCCCAATCACTTCCACTTTGTTATAATACCACTGACAGTTGACTGTGGAATATTTAGTGACGAGGAAATTTCACGACTGTACTTGTTGCACAGGTGGCATCCTATCACAGTACCACGCTGGAATTCACTGAGCTCCTGAGAGCGGCCCATTCTTTCACAAATGTTTGTAGAAGCAGTCTGCATGCCTAGGTGCTTCATTTTATACACCTGTGGCCATGGGAGTGATTGGAACACCTGAATTCAATTATTTGGATGGGCGAGCGAATACTTTTGGCAATATAGTGTGTATATATATATATATATATATATATATACATACACACACAAGGACTAATTGGGTTAAGAAGACACACCTGGGAGATATAAACACAAGAAACAATGAACAAACACAAGGAAAAGAACTACAAAACCCAAAATGCAACCAAACACACAAAGAAAACACTGAACATTTATGGCAGCCCCTGGTGGTCGCCAGGAAGCCCATGACACTGACACACAAATCATGCCTAGTATAAACAGTGATTGTATCAGAACATACTTCACTTCAAATGGTTGATTTTGAAAAAAAAAAAAAAAAATACTGAAACAAGAAAAAATTAAACCAAATATATTTCTAAATTCTAATTACAATTCAAAAGAAACAAAAATATAATCAAAATATGAAGTGGTCAAAAACATCATGCCAAATCCAAAATTGTACTCTGTCCAGCTTCTTCCACCGGCCTCTTTTGCAGTAACTTACAAACCACTCTATGACAAAGGGAGGAAAAATACCAATATAAATTAGATCATAAATACAATTGTAAATATAACATATTGATGATAACTGAAAAATAAGCAATGACCTTTAGATAGTTTAACACAATCTCATAATTTTTTTTTTCTCAAAACGGCTATGACAGTGATTGTCAGAGATTTAATGTTCCACTATATTTTATGAGTTTGGACATGAACTTTATTACCACCTGCTGGTGGAATCTCTAAACTGCAAATGCAGGAATTGAATTTGGACTTTGCTGTGGTATTGGTGGAGGTGGTATTGAAATGTCTTAGTGCAACAACCAAATTCTTAGGAAAATAGCAAATTGTGCTCTGCGCCACTTCATTTACATGCAATACACCCACAGTTTGTGCACCTACACCCACAGTAGCGCAAACACTCCTACACACGCCCAATTGAGCTTTGCGCTGGCACACAGATTGCTCTTAGAATTAGCGCTCTCACGAAAATTGGATAAGACGTTGTGGCGGTCGTAGCGCGTAGCGCTGCACTTTGCCCGCTCACGTGAATAGAGCCCTGAATCCGTTACTAGGTGCTTTTTTTCAGGCCCTATTTTGCACCCCATTCTTAGAAAATGCCAACTAGTTCCCTATCTGTCACTCACTCGATGTTGTGTCGATGTAGTGACACTAAGGGTCACTCTTGGGAGCCCGAGACACCTCTGGTCTTTGATAAAAGGCCAATGAAAATTTGCGAGTGGTATTTGCATGCCACTCCCCCAGACATACGGGTATAAAAGGAGCTGGTATGCCACCACTCATTCAGATTTTCTCTTCGGAGCCGAACGGTCATGCACACTGAGCTGAATTCCCACGACTGTTAATTCACCTCTGCTGGATCTGACTGTGCATTTCAGTGGCTTCTGCCCCCCTCTGCACTGGTGCACTGCAGAGAATGCCCCTGGGTGCTTCGGCAGAAATAAAAGAGTATATTTCTCTAAAAGAGTATATTTCTCTAAAAGAGCGGCACACACGGAACGTCTTTTTAAAGATGCATCTTTTTAAAGATGTCTTTCCTTTGTGTGTTATTCCTGGTTGCGCTTGTTATTTCTCACCTTCTGACGGTCACAGTCACTGTCTTTCGTGTCTGGGCACTGCTCACGCGGAGACAGCATTCGTGGATGGGTCATGTACTCATTGCGAGAACATGTCCATGGCAACGATGCGGTCGCGGCTTACCTTCGTAAGAAAGCAAGCCACCTCAGAGGCTCCCCGCCTCGGTCCTTCTACCCACGGGTATGAGGCCAGCACGGCTAGCACTGGGGGTGATTTGGGAACCCCAATGGGATGACCTCTGCCGGGTATCCCCCCACGGACCTCCCATTCCCCAGCACGCTTGTCTGCCCCGATTGGACTTCCGGATGAGTCCGCTGGCTCATCTCACGGCGAGTTCGACCTCTTATTCGGAGCCCACGAAGGTGATGAGCTCTCGAGCGCAGCATCGGAGAGCAGGCTCGTCCAGTCAGATGCGGAAGCCTCAGCTGGGCTTCTTCCTTCATGTGCGGTCGCCCAGTCACAGGCTGACGCGGAGATGACGACATGCTTTCACGGGCAGCCGCGAGCGTCGGGCTAGAGTCGAAACCTCCACTCTCCCCTGAACCCTCGCGGCTCGATGATTGGTTCCTGGGCTCGCGGCGCCATTCAAAGCCATGCCCCGCCCCATTCCTTTCTTCCCGGAAGTGCATGAAGAGCAGACAATGTTGTGGGAGGCACTTTTTACTGCCCGGTCCCGATCTTTCAGCTTCCTTGCCCTCACTACCCTCGATGGTGGGGCAGCCAATGGCTATTCGGCAATCCCCCCGGTGGATAAAGGCGCTCATGGTGCACCTATGCCCGCAGAGCGCCGCCACCTGGCGCAGGCGCCCAAAGCTCCCGTGCAAGGCCTGTAGGTTTATGTCGTCTCTGACAGCCAAGGCCTACGGTGTTGCTGGACAAGCCGCCTCCGCCCTGCACGCCATGGCTCTCCTGCAAGTCCGCCAAGGTGCTAAAGGAACTGCACGAGGGTAGTTCTGCCCCGGGATTGATGCAGGAGCTGTGCTCGGTGACCGACCTTGCTCTCCGAGTGCCACTTTTGGCTCAACCTGGTCGAAATGGGAGAGGCCGACAAGGCACAGTTCCTTGCTGCCCCCATTTCCCAAGTTGCCCAGTCCGGCGACACCGAGGACTTTACCCAGCAGTTCTCAGCGGTGAAGCAGTAGAGAGAGGTTATCTGGCACATCCTGGCACGGCTCAAGATCCCGCACCCTGTCTGCTCATCGCCAAGGGCGTCCCCCTGCAGTGACTGCACCGGCTCCGCCACAGCCCACCCCTGCAGCCCGGCTCTGGCGTGGAGCCCACCGCATGAAGCAGACGCCACCCATCTCATGGCTGGCCACCAAGAACCCGCAAAAGGCTTTGAAGCACCCCTGAGATGGGCGACCCAGGGATGACGAAACCTGCTGCTCTGGAGCTGGCAAGCAGACCACTCCATCCACTGGTCGAGGGCCAGGAGGAGAATCTTTTGTTACCTTTGCATTTAATTGCGCTGCATGCCCAAGTGGCAAGAGTTCAGCAGGAGCGGTTTCCTTGTTCCCTGGGTCACATATCTGGTGTGCATGGCCGTCATCACGACCACCATCCACCACTCTATTTGGCAGGTTTGGCGCTCCAGTGGTGGTCTCTCTGCCCCTGAGTGCCCAGCTGTGGCACAAGTCCGCCCCCGATATGACAGTCTTCACGGGTCACGAGGACAGGCCTCTTCCTCCCCCGTCCCAGGCTGTTCCAGGGGTGGTCACAAGGAGCCAGGTAAGTACTTCGATGTCCCTGAACTCAGCATGGCCATGACACGGTGTGGCACCACAGGCTCCGCCCCGCCACGAGGACCCACCCGCTGGTACATCTGACGAGATTGTCCCTCCGGCCAAGATGAAGAAGGGGTTTTACAGCCCCTACTTCATTGTACCGAAAAAAGGTGGTGGGTTGCGGCCAATCTTGGACCTGCAAGTACTGAACCGGGCTTTACACAGATTCCCGTCCTAGATGCTGACGCAAAGGCACACTCTAGCGAGCGTTCGGCATCAAGATTGGTTCACGCCGGTAGAACTGAAGGACGCGTACTTCCATGTCTTGATTCTACCTCGACACACACCCTTCCTGCGGTTTGCATTCGAGGGTCGGGCATGTCAGTACAAGGTCCTCCCTTTCGGTCTGTCCTTGTTCCCTCCCGTCTTCACGAAGGTTGCAGAGGCAGCCCTTGCCCCGCTAAGGGAAGTGGGCATTCGCATCCTCAACTATCCCGATGATTGGCTAATCCTAGCTCACTCTCAGGATGTGTTGTGTGAACACAGGGACCTGGTGCTCTCACACCTCAGCTGACTAGGGCTTCAGGTCAACTGGGAAAAGAGCAAGCTCCCCCCGGTTCAGAGCATCTCTTTTCTTGGTTTGGAGTTGGACTCAGTCTCATTGACGGTGCACCTCACAAACGAGCGTGCACAGTCGGTGCTGACCTGTTTGAAGTCATTCAAACAGAAAACAGCGGTTCCACAGAAATTTTTTCAGAGGCTCCTGGAGCATATGGCATCCTCAGCGGTGGCCACTCCGCTCGGATTGATGCACATGAGACCGCTTCAGCACTGGCTTCAGACTCCGTGTGACACATCGCGTGGCCATCATGCCGATCTGTCACTGTCTCTTCAGCCCTTGGACCGACCTCACGTTTCTACGGGCAGGCATTTCCCTAGAGCAGGTCTCTAGGCGTGTCGTGGTCATGACAGACGCCTCCAAAACGGGCTGGGGCGCTGTTTGCAACAGCGTTGGCACATCAACTGCCTCGAGTTGCTGGCAATTCTGCTTGCCCTGCGGAGGTTCCGGCCGTTGATCCAGGGCAAGCACGTGTTAGCTCGGACAGACAACACGGCAACGATAGCATATGTCAACCGTCAAGGCGGTCTGCGCTCCCGTTGTATGTCACAACTCGCCCGCCATCTCCTCCTCTGGAGTCAGCAGCACCTCAAGTCGCTGCAAGCCACTCACATCCCGGGCGACCTCAACACTGCAGCGGATGTGCTGTCAGGGGAGAGTGTAGACTCCACCCTCAGGTGGTCCAGCTGATCTGGGGTCGATTCGGACAGGCACAGGTAGACCTGTTCGCCTCCCAGGAATCCTCCCACTGCCCGCTCTGGTACGCCCTGACCGAGGCACCTCTCGGTATAGATGCGCTGGCACACAGCTGGCTCCTTGGACTGCACAAATATGCGTTTCCCCCAGTGAGCCTACTTGCACAGACCCTGTGCAAGGTCAGGGAGGATGAGGAGAAGGTCATCCTGGTAGCACCCTACTGGCCCACCCAGACGTGGTTCTCAGACCTCATGCTCCATGCGACAGTCCCCCCCAGTGAATTCCCCTGAGGATGGACCTTCTTTCTCAGGGACGGGGCACCATCTGGCCCTGTCGTTGCTGTGTCCGGTGCGCACTTTACACATCTATTTGGATCGCACACAGAGCTTTAGAGTCTCTGAGCAGCTCTTTGTCTGCTTTGGTACACAGTGGAAAGGAAGCGCTGTCTCCAAACAGAGGATCGCCCACTGGCTCATTGACAACATAGCTATGGCATATCACGCCCAGGACGTGCTGCCCCCAGTAGGGCTATGAGCCCATTCTACCAGGGGTGTAGCGGCCTCCTGGGCCCTGGTCAGTGGTGCCTCTCTAACAGACATTTGCAGAACATGCGTGTTCACAAACTATGTTTCCTGTTTGACTTCCTCCGAGCCCTGTGGCAGTCGAGTCTTCGGAGAGACTTGCTGCCAGCCCAGTACACGTGCTAACTAAAATCCCTGTCCTGGGGTAGGTTCTCCGCATGTGGCGGTTTCCATGCGATGTATATCTTCCGCTAATTCGTTTCCCTGTTGGCAAACTGCATCTTCCTTGGGCAAAGGCCCCTCTGCCACAGTCTCCATGTTTGTAGTAACTCCTCTCCTGTTGGGTAGGACCTACCATGAGACTTCCCCACAAGACATACTTCCGACATAGCTCGGTAAGACCATGTGATGTATTCCCACTTAAATATCTCCCCTCTCACTGGGCGAGGTGTGGTCTCCACAGTGTCCTCCCCTTGGGAGGGACACCCCCAGATTAGACCTGGTCGGCCCAGTCAGATAATCCCCCTTTTTTTAGGGAGTGAAAAAAAAAGAAGGGGAAAAGAGGCCACGACTGGGCTAGCCTGTCTCTATCTTTTGGGTAGTCGACTTGTCCCCAAAGGGCCGTTCAACACTCATAACTATGTTGGGGGTGGTTACGTGTTGGCCTGGTGTGCTGGCTATGTGGCACACAGTTGTCTGCCCGTCACACACCGCCAGTTCACGTAACACAGTTCAGCCAGTTGCGGCATTTGTATAGGGACCCCTAGTGTCACTACATCGACACAACGTCGAGTGAGTGACAGATAGGGAATGTCATGGTTACTTGTGTAACCTTCGTTCCCTGATGGAGGGAATGAGACGTTGTGTCCCTCCTGCCACAACGCTGAACTACCTACTGAAATGGCCGGGACCTTGTCTCGGCTCCTCAGCTTAAAACCTGAATGAGTGGTTGCATACCAGCTCCTTTTATACCCGTATGTTCAGGGGAGTGGCATGCAAATACCACTCGCCAATTTTCATTGGTCTTTTATCAAAGACCAGAGGTGTCTCGGGCTCCCAAGAGTGACCCCTAGTGTCACTACATTGACACAACGTCTTGTTCCCTCCATCAGGGAATGGAAGTTACACAAGTAACCTTGACGTTTCCACTGTAGGATAAATTATCAGTTTAGAAATCTGCCTAAAAATTCTCCACCATTAAATAGATGGACCTCAGGCTTAACTTGCAAGTGTGTCTCTACCAAAATATGAAGGGGATTTAGAAATGCTGGTACTTTTTCCTGCATCCTTCACCCTTATATGTATTAATGCAAGGAAATTATGATTAATTCCCTGAAATATTGAAAGAACGAATGTTTACGTCTGATCAACCCACTTGGCCAGCGCTGAGTTGATGTGACATATTTGTTAATTCTTAAATATTAGCAATATTACTCTCATTGCCATTGAAAATAACATGACAAATAAATTGAAATACTGTTTATAATGTGTAGCTTGGGACATTTTTAAAGTTCAAGGGACCAATATATTTATCATTTACCACCGTAAACTTCTCTTTTGAATACAAACAAAATTTTATTGACTAATCTACAACATAAAACTAAACTGACACAAAGACAAACAGGAACATGGGTTAATGAATGAGTTTTGACATCAAATGTATGGAAATTATCTGTAACAATAGGAAAATTAATGTGTGTTGATTCTATAGACCTTGCCTTGAACAACCCCACAATACTTCATTTAAAACTCAATTACTCAAGTTACTCAAATTATATGTATAAGCACCAGATTTCAGTGAAAGTCTGGAGGTAATTGGTCTTGCATTACGTTGTTTGCACCAAAGTCCTTGGGTTTGGTTCAGGGAGGTCTTTGTGCCGGTTCAAAGTTTCGATGATGCTGGAGTGTCGATTTCGGCAGAAATCGATTATGCATGCTGGATTGATGATGGAAAGACCAGCGGAGCCTCGGAGGCTGCAGAAGGCTTATGTGTTGCTTCCACAGATCTACCTTAATTTTCAAGGCAGTTAACATTAGCCAGATGCAGTGAACTCAGTCACGCAGGTACCAGTTGTCAGGAAGTTCTTTATAGCTCAGGGTAATGCCACTGTAGATTCTGGATTAAAGTTGTTCTGCGTGGAATTGTTCAATTCTTCTGCCTGTAATCTCCTACACCACACACAAAAAAGGATACAGTA